>NW_028279550.1:0-118396 GCF_059751315.1 Micrasema longulum | reverse complement strand
TATGCTACCTGGGGGACCCCAGATACCCCCCTTAGGCACGGGAGGGCTAAGGGCATTATGTCCACCGATCCTGTTAAGTTTCAAAATATGATAACTTTTTTTGTCGAAAAAATTAAAAAAGTACACACCGAATGACCTTGAACGTCCCATACTTATAATAAATCTTGAAAACCACCCGATGGATCTAAACCTGGTTTTCACTGTCATGTAACGTGTCCTAAAACAAAGCTACTTGTATTTGTTGCATCTTCGAAAAATAAAAATTAGTACGTCATATTCATTTCTTATCGAAAATTACCGTAAAATACCGCGGAGATTTTACCGCCTTGCATCTCGAATTTATTGCGATACAAGTAAATATCGTTTTTGCTACCATTTATGCTTGCAATATACACATGTATGTTCATAAGGATGAATGACAATATCCGACTAAGACCCTCCATATAATCTTTCAAACTCACAGTGAAAGGGGCAGTGAACGTAATAAAGTTAAATTGAATTGAAATAATATACGAAATTAGAAATTTCAAAAGATCTACTCATTTATTGACCAAAATATTGTTTTTTTGAATGAGTAAAACCGATAGGAAGACCCACAGTCTTTAAAACGGTTTCGGGTATGTGGAGGAATGTACTCCTGCTCCGGGGAATTACGCTTTCGGGAATTTTCCCGCGGTACATCATTACTTGCACCTCCAGTACCTTATGCACCATTGGGTGCGAATAAGAGTTTGATGGTGATGAACATAATGTCATTGTATTATTTTAGATGTTTGTAAATCTAATATTGTGGATCATCGTAATATATAATTTTTATTTGAGAATAAAAAATACTGTTTTGTAATCCACTGTATTTGCTTACACAACCAAATATATAATATATGTATTATGTATGTTTACTTGTTAAATAACCCTAAAGAGGGAAACATTTTGTAGCCGAAACTAGACAGTCAAATTGTACAAAAAAAAAATCTTTTTTTTTTTGTATAATTTGATTGTTTTGGTAATTTTGTTGATAGTTAATTTTCTGCTTACTAAAGTTGAAGGTGTAAACAAGGACTTATACACTCGCATACGTTAATGTTTATTGTATGCAATTATTACTTTATTATGTCTATATAATGATTTAAATCATATATACATTCAAATTAACAATGCACTGGCCTATGCACCATTAGGTTCTGATAAGGGTTTGGTGATAATGTATTTCAATATAAATTTTACCGATGTATATATAAATTTACTTTAATATAAAGAAGTATTCGTTTTTATAAACGATAAATCGATATTATTATCGAAACTTATTTAAACGAATAATGGCGGTACATTACTTTTTCACTAACACATTCGTAAAAACTCTTTGCGATGTTCTTATGAATATTTTTAAACCTGTTATTATAATCGAATATTTTATATCAGTTTTAAAAAAAAAGGTATTTATTTAAGAGCAATATTTTCCGAATAATAAATAACTTACATGAAAACTAAAAACTGCACTAATAAGTGCATATTATTTATTTATACCCTTTCTAATTTATATTATAAATAAGTGGGTTATATTGTTCATTTTGTTTATATATGTATTTTAAGTTTAAGTAAAATATTATTAAAAGTGTTTGCACGTAATTGATGAAAAATAAGTAGTGCATTTTTTTATTTTAATGTTTCTGTATATTATTTTTCATTGTTTGTAAAGCAAATAAATACATTAATGTCAGGCGGGATGGGATCTCTATGAAGACGACAGATATTATTTAATAATACGCTAATTAGCAGCGTGGTTTATTTACATTTCTGTGCGTTTGACTTAACGGTTCCTAATTTATCATTTCATTTGTGAATAAAAACTAGCAGATTTAAGATATATACGAGATTAAAACATATAAACAAAATTTAAATAATAATACGTTGTGTATAAAAATACTTATTTAGTCATGTTTCTTACAATAAAAGGAACATTATGAAAATTCATCAAAAATATTTAATACGTTCGGTATTTTTTTACTTGTCTAAATCACTCTATAGCTAACAATATATTGAATACTTAAAAATAATACAGTTTTTTTTCTATTAAGCTAACGAAATAGTAAAAAAAATCAATGCCAACCTAGCCAAATAAAAAATATCTATCTTTGCTCTTTTGCCTAAATTTTGGGTTTCTGCCTTATCAATTTCAATATATGAAATTCAATTTTAAAAAACATGTTAGGTTTTCAACACAGAAAAATAATTTTAGTTTAGTTAAATTAATTTATCAATTTTTGAGACCAAATCTCAACTCCATAGAGCCAAATTCCTGTGTATTGAAAGCAAAATACCAAACAATTGTGTTTATAAACAAAATGAACAAAAAATCTTTTGAACATAGGGAACAAGATTTTTTCTAATCAGTGTGAACTCGGATATGAAACTAGAAATAAAAATGAAGTAAGTCTGCCATTTAGTAAGAAAACAAAGACACAGAACTCGTTGGTTCACCGAGGTGGACCATCAGAAATAAGAGTTTAAGGAAAGACCATTAGAAATAAGAGAACAAAAAAAAATCATTTCATTTGAATGTTAGTTGATAAAACATGTGTGTAGCAGATAAGTTAGCTCTTAAAAAGTTATTGCATTCGAGTTGGTCTTAAAGAATTTTTTTAATTAGTGAAATGTTAATAATTATTATATATTTTAATAACTATTCGTCGTCGTCATTCCCCTTCCGTACCTAATGGTGCTTAGATTACTGCAGTGGTACACAAATCGCAGCGTATCTTGATCATTTTTTGTTACATGAAGGTAAGATGATCAGTCTTACGCTTCAGGTACCAGTCCAGGCACTATGAAATATTCTGGTGGGAAAACACCTTTTCAAATAAATATTTCTCATCAACCATGTCGGGAATCGAACCCGAGACCTCTTGCATGGGAGACAAATGCGCTTATCATTACACCACGAGGCCGACTAATAATTATATATAGGTTAATATATTAGCACATTCATGTATTGTGTTTGTACTATTTAAGGACAAAACAAAAATAAAAAAAAAACAAAAAAATATTAAAACCTATAACTTTATCAGACAAGAAAAGCACGAATATAAAAATGTAAAGTTTTGAAGTGACAGAGGCAATGTAGCATAATGTATTTCTTTATATTAAATCAGAGCTACAGACAGTATTACATATATGAAATTATTACAGTTTTGAAAAAAATGCCTCAAAAGTATCGAATATTTCAATATATATATACATTTATATTTGTTTTTATTTTATTTATGAAATATATAATACATATCTAAGATATTATACTCCTAGGAATTTAAAAAAACCTCATTTGGGACCGTAAATAAAAATGAGACATTTTTGTGACAATACATAATATCATACATAGTGAATACATCCGAAATTGTAAGAAAACAAAAAGAAACATAAAGCATAGTACTTTACACCATCTATATAAATAACATTAATAACTATCACTATCAAAAAGATTTAAGTAATATTTTTTAATTACGACACTTTTGAATTGGCTATTCGATTTTTCGTGTTTTAATATTTATTTAAAATTCGGAATCGTCAATACTTTCCAGAAACCTTTTTCCGAACTTCGTTGAGCAAAACTTAGGTACATGAAAATTCCCTGATTTACGCGTTATTATTATTATATTTATTGAATTATTTTATAGAAATACACCATTCTTTCTCAATGGTCCCCTTGATAAAACCTGTGTGAAGGAATATTTCTTTTATTAAAAAAAAGGTAATAATAATAACAAAAAATAGAAAAAATACATTATTAAAAAACACCTTTTTCTAAACAGAAATGACCGAAAAATATTTTTTTACAATAATAATAATATTACGAGTACAATACATAAGTTTTTATGTATTTTTTTAGTTAGTGTATACAATAAAGCATTATAAGAGTAGGCATATTTATTTTATATATTTTTAATTAATATTTTTTCTTTCATTCTTCATACTTCATAAGTATTTTGAAAAAACAACGCATTATCCATAAATAAAAAGTCGATTACGGGAATAATCTAATTCGGTTATTCGAACTATTAATATTGATAATAATCGTTTGCGATTAAGCACACCCCAACAGATTTATGTCTGACAGACCGGGTCGTATTCATTTTACAACGCGTGTGAAAAGGTAACAGATTTTGTATGCGTTTGCAGGATAAGCGCGGTAAAATATCGGGTAGTATGGATTTGCGTGGTAGGTGTGAAAACGGCCTTAAGGTCAAACACATAATAATATTAAGGTCAGGTGGGGCAAAAGTACGTATGGGGCAAGAGAAACAAACGCCTATTTAAATTTTTAAAAATAAGGGCCTTTTTGCTCCGTCGGTCGGACAAAGAGATGCGTCGTTGTTCCAGAATCGAAACAAAGTTAACATAATACAACAGAGATGAAGAAAAATTTAGAGAAGGGAATATGGGAGTCTGGGCATTTACAGGGCTTATGAGCTGGCATTGGCTGGTTTAAGTGGCCACTTTGTACAATTAGTAACATTTACCATTCTGCCCATATTTGAACATCTATATTCCTTCAATTCTTGAATCCAGTCCATGTCTACAAAAATTTGGAAAAACTCAAAATATTGTTGATAAATCCACCTGGTCCATGAAGAAGTATAGAGATTGAAAAAATACAATTTTCGGGCGTTGACTAATAGGTATGTAGGTGAAGTAATTCAATTAGATGAATCTCACCCCTATAAATAAAGGTTTCAGCTCTTCAACCTCGGAAACATCAACAGGTGAAAGAATTGAAGGAGTATAGATGTTCAAATATGGGCAGAATAGTAAATGTTACACAGTGTGTAAAGCGGCCACTTAAAATAATAAGGAATATTTTAGTTTTTTTAAAAATATTTTTTATTTCCTTTTTTAATTACTATAAAAAAATACCATATAATCTTTTACAGAATATTTTATTTTCTATTTCTTATGTTACACAAAAATTACAACTGCCTATTTATTATATGAGCAAAAAATTATTGTCATTTTCTTGTATACCCACGAACAGGCCATGCCTTTGTGGGATTTTTGGTTTACTATTTTTACTATTAATATGTATTTCATTGCTAAGTAATTATAATTTATTTTTTGAATACTTTGTTTCACCTCTTATGTTCATTGTAAAAAAAAAATATACATTTTTTTTAAAACCAGCCAATGACAGGACATAAGCCCTGTAGATGCCTAGACTTCTATATTACCTTCTCTAAAATGTTCTTCATATCTGTTGTAATATGTTTATATTAACAGTTCCCCAGGGAGTTGAATCCAGTCCTAGTCTACAAAAATTTGGACAAACTCAAAATATTGTTGAAACAAAGTTGGTACTATTGCGTTACGATTATTTTTTTAAGAGGAATAATCGCCCCTAATCAAAACGAAAGCCCTTATTCTTGCTCATTTGAATGATTGAAGGGACAAATTGCATTGACGACTATTCTAGTTATTTGTGTTAAAAAAATATCTATATTATGACTATATAAGAAGATAACCTGGGGTGCAATTGAACGTAGTTATGCAGAAAGCAGCCAGTCTACAATTTCGGGAAAATAAGATATTGATGTTTTCGGGTGCAGTAAGGTCGATTATATGTTCCGCAGACCGCTTTCATATAAAAAACTATATTAATCACCTCCCGAAAAAGGTGTCGATCACAAAAACGGCATTTCTCAATTTGCAGAAAACACCCACAAAACTATAAAACTTTGTAGTACTTTTAAAATATTTTAAACTGGTGAAATACAACACAATAAGATTCTTGTTTGTAATTTATAAAAAAACTTATCTATTCATTCTTTATCGTTTGTTAAAGTCAAAAACATTCTAACTATCGTGTAGATTTTATAATTCACTCTTTTCACAAAATGGCAACTATCTCAGTTTCACTTTTCTATGGCTGGCTGCTTTATGTATAACTACGTTCAACTGTGAATCTTATGGCAGGGTAAGAAAGAAAGAAATTTGGAGATTTTTTTGCATGCGACATTTTGCTTTATACATGGTCATACTGATAATTAAACATGTAAAATCAAACAATATTTTTTTTAATTCAGAAATTTATTACGACCTTAACCATTACCCAAAACACGTAATAAGTTGGAATTAACCAAACCGTATTCGTTTTTTCCGTTTACAAAACAGTTTTATAATAGACATTTCATAGCTCGATATTAATTTGACGTTTAATCATCAGTGCGGCCATTTATGAATAATATATATGATATGTAATAGTATGCAAGAAAAATAAAATCCCCAAATTTCATTCTTCTCTATCTTTGCGAGAAAATTTATAATAGCACCCCTGCTATGATACTGCAAAATGAACAGTCTTACAGATTTTTATATTATCAATAACACTATGTTTTGGTGCAAACAGCAGCTTCCTAAAAAAATATAAATACACTTTCATTCTACGGTAAATAACAAAAGGCGAAATTCTGGACGCAAAGTGTTTAATTTGAATTTCAAAAAAGTATGACACTTTTGCCTCACCTGACCTTATATAATACACTGGTATATTATTGTGCAACTAAATTCAACGCAATAAGTTGAGTGTCAACTTATCAACTACGGACGTAATAATTGGATTGACATTTTACTCGTATGCTACATAATAACTCTAAAATAATGTCAGAGCGAATTCCATTCAGCTACGAAAACTAGGTTGTTTTAGAAGATTGCAAAAAAATTTGTTTTGGAATTCAGAATGACATAAGGCTTAAGTTAAAAAATTAAAAAAGTTCTTCATTTCTGTTGTAATATGTTAATATAAACAGCTCCCCAGGGAGTTGAATCCAGTCTTTGTTTGCAAACATTTGGACAAACTCAAAATATTGTTGATAAATCCACCTGGTCCATGAAGAAGTATAGAAATTGAAAAAATAAGATTTTCAGGCGTTGCCTAGTATGTAGATGAAATAATTCAATTAGATGAATCTCATCCGCATAAATAAAAGTTAAAATATGGGCAGAATGGTGAATGTTACACAGGGAGTAAAGTGGCCAATTAAACCAGCCATTGACAGGTCATAAGCCCTGTAGATGCCTAGACTTCTTTATTACCTTCTCTTAAATGTTCTTCATCTCTGTTGTAATATGCTAATATAAACAGCTCCCCAGGGAGTTGAATCCAGTCCTAGTCTACAAAAATTTGAACAAACTCAATATATTGTTGATTATTATTTACCACGCGAAATACGTAGATTTATTCTATACTATTTTTATGTAATACTTGTTCAAAAGTTTATTAAAAAATACCACAACTACATTCAGCAGATTTTTCCATTATGATTTAAATGTCAACACTGAGCACTGGCCGATTCCTGTTAAAATGAATAATGCCAAAAATGGCCACTGCGAACGCCACATGTCCTATATGATACATAATAATGTTCGAAATACTCGTTTCCAAATAGAGAATCTTCAAATAAAATTTGTAATCGGTAACCTGGTATTAGTCCTAAAAAATCTAACTGGGTTAAAGATGTAACATATACTGTACTTTTTTGTATGGAGAATAAACTGAGGTAATCGGATAGTTTCTTTGCTCACTGAGAACAGGCTTGGCGCACTTCATAGATTTTTTGTATGAATATATAAACGGAAGTGGTGAGTTATATTAAACAACCATTCTTTTATATAATGATTCTGATAAAATGATAAATAAACTTATCAATGAAACTTCTTGGTGTAGTTTTACTTTTTATTATTTTGACCAACGAGCGCTTTCGCCAAAGTAGGCATCTTCAAGACTGGTGAATTGTTTACAACACTCACAGTTTTTATACTATTCTTAACATATTTTGGAGATACGATCAAATAAGTATTTTAACAGGGGACAGAAAACATAAATATTTATGACTAGTTTGATAAACAGTTCATTTTTGGGAGTTTTTGGACCAAAATTGGGATAAAGCTTTTATTATTTAAAAGGTGGAAAAATAACACATGGCGAAATACAACAGAGTGGAAAATACACATTTTAAATCATTAACTATGGAGTATTATCAAGAAATATCAACAAAAAACATCAATGTTAGTTTATTTATTTTTCTTTAAACATAGTTACTATAAAACCTTATTATTGAAAGTCAAATATAGTGGCAAGCGGTGCAAATCGCTTATTTGAACGATTCGCCTCTGCTGCATTTGTGCACCAAAAGCGACGTGTCAGTCTTCGGTGGAGCATAGATACCGATTTTCGATAATATCGAAAAACCGGTATATCCGACCAAAAACGTGATATTAAAAACCCCGACGTTGACTTTTCCGTTACCGGTATTTCGATATTAGATGAGATTTTTTAAATTTTGTCTGGTTTTAAAGTTTCGTACCTCAAACGTGATTCTTTTTCACGCCATAAGCCAATCCGCTCGTTCAATCAATCAATCAGAAATCCGAATGCTGATTTAGTTTAACCAAACTCCGTCACTAGCTTCCTAGTCGCTTTAGTTAGCTAACATTACTACTATAAGCCATGCCCGCCAGCAACACGCTAAATATTTAGATCGTATTTAATGCTTACAGGATTGCTTAAAAGTTGCTAATTATTAGGGTCAGGTAGGGTATAAATGAGGCAGTGAAAAAAGTCGGGTAAATATAAGACAGCATTATTGTCAATACATAATTGACCGAAATTTATTTTCTTATTTAAAGATTCTTTAAAGATTCTTCTCATCGTTTCTTTGAATCCCTTAAAATATGTATGCGTATATTTATGTTTTTCCTTTTTAAAAAAATGTTATTATTTTATTTTATTTTTACATCTAAGCATGTTTTTCATTCTTTATTTTAATTCTTAACTTTTAATTACATTTACAAATTTTCTTCATTTTTTCACATTCACTTTAATTTTTAAACAACTTCTATTTATGTTTATTTTCCTTCTCATTTTTGTACTTTAATTAATAACCTTACATTTAATTACTTTATAATATGGAAACTTCACTGGTCCATTAGAGCTAAGTCTAACTGTGTAAAATATAAAACTATGTAACTGTACCGTATGTTTCCTAAATAAAAGAAAATTAACAAAAAAATAAAAATAATTACTTCAAAACAATAACAAAAAAGTAGTAGTTATATAAAAATATAATAAAATAAGTACTACCGTTATGAAAATGTTCATTTTGTTACCATAGATGGCTTTTAAAAAATATGTAAAAGTATACCCAACTATCCTCACATAATCTTTCGAACTTGGAGAAAAAACTTTTGTTATATTGCGAATGCCTCACACCGTATGTCATTGCTTGCAGTGTCGATCGACGCTAGCAATTTAAAATTGATAAATCACTCTTAAGTAGGCGGTTTTCTGGTAAACCTCTGTCTAAACAAGGGAGAAAAACTACATTGAGAGGCGAACAAGAAGCAGCAGATTAAAAAATAAGATTATGGTCAAATGGTGATCTGTATTGACAGCAGAAGAAAATAAATGAACCGTTCAAACATATAGGTAAACAAGAAGATAACTACACTTTTCGATTTTTTGTTACTCGCGTGTTACCTGAATACTTTAGGCTGTCTTTTATTTTGTATTTAAAAAACCAATAAGTTGGTTCGGTAATTTAATGTTAATTTAATAATTTTTATTTGTGTTTTGCATTTTAAACCGAAACAAAATACTTAATTTTGATAAAAAACTATAAGATTTTCTCATCTTTCATTTAGAAGGTTAAAAATGAGACGGATTAGATAATATATATAACAAAACTGCCATAGGTAATAAATTGTCTTTGTCCGCATCCTCCTCTCCGTTGCTGTCTATCCCTGAACAAAAATAAGTTTTATAGTGAGAAGATCTTTTAATATAATTATGTATCCCCGTACTGCGGGCCAACTGTTTGTGACACCTGATTTTTATAATCCGAATCATTTCTATTAAACTTATATGTTATTCTTATTTATATATTATGTAGGTGCATATAATATGCATTTGTGTGTTCGTTTTGAATCAACGTTCGCGTATTGTCAAACCTTATTTTATTGTTGTCATTATTTCGTATTTACTGCATTTTGTGGTTACCTACTGTATTGTATAGGACTCGTCGCACATTATTCATTCGATGTGTATCAGTTAAATTTTAAAATAAAATGCTTTTTTTTTCAGAATACGGTTTTGAAATTTAACATACTTTAAAAAAAAAAAACAATTTATATCATTTCGTCATTTGAACTTTAACAAAAAGGTTTCTAACTTTTTACTAAGCTCTTTATTGTACCATTTTTTAAACAATTTACAAGTTTTAAACAATTATTTTTTCATACTTACGCACCCAAACACACGCACCCTCTCCCTCATTCATTCCCACACGCACATGTATCCTCTCCCTCATTCATCCACGCATACACACATTCACATACACATGAATACAAACGTCACACAAATACAATTACTAAACTTATTTTCTTATATATTATGTGTCATTATATTTACAGTGGATTTTTTTAATTGGCTTTAGTATTGTTAAGATTTTTCTAATTATTTTGTTTATGTAATAGCTGTAAAAATCAGAAATAAAATAAAATAAAATAAATAAATAACTTAAATTATTTTTGGAAATTTCACTTTGAAAGGAAGTTAAAGATATGTTATTGATATCAATACAATTTAATTTCTGATTACACATATTGCAGGTTCTATATTACATTACCTTCTATTATATTATATTACCTTCTCTTAAAGGTTCTTCATCTGTGTTGTAATATTTTAACATATATTTATGTCTAAAAAAATATATATTCAACTAGATTATTTGGTGATAAAATATAAAAGATATCAATTTCGTCTCATTGTTACCCCCCCTGACCCTAGATTGTTTGGTTAAAGATGTTACTGTCACGTTTAAAATACATAAAATAAAACTTTGAATGGTGGGTGCTTAATGGATTTCAATTAGTGTTTATATAATAGATAATTATAATTCAATTCGTGCTTCGTTTGAGCCCGTTAACCAACAGTGAACATAGTACAACAAAACGACATAATACACGCGATGCGATGTTGAACTGTGAGATGACAGCTGTCGATAAACTTGATTAATAATCTTATTTCAAACAACTGTGTAGACGTAGTGCATATTTTATTAGACTTCTAAGGTCGCAAGTGCTTTCTTACTTGTGATATTCCTCCGAAAGGCATACCTGAATGATTTGATAAACTGTTAACCCTTAAAAGGACATCACAACAAGTATATCAAGGAACTACAAAACATCAAATCACAGATA
Source organism: Micrasema longulum (assembly GCF_059751315.1). NCBI lineage: Eukaryota > Metazoa > Arthropoda > Insecta > Trichoptera > Brachycentridae > Micrasema > Micrasema longulum. The sequence continues at coordinate 107,152 of NW_028279550.1, read as the reverse complement.
GACACATTCTTAAAAAAAATTATTAAAATTAAAAATAAATGCATTCTGCAAATAAATAATGTTTTCGTAATATTTTTATTTTTTTATTTTATTTTATTAACATAAACGGCAAATCTGCCTTTTACAAATATTTATAATATCAACATATTTGGCTTGATATTTTTCTTTTTTTTTCAGAAACATGAATATTAAAAACAAGATTTATAAAAAAAAATAAAAAAAATCACAACAAAAATTATACAAGATTTATATTTAAAAAAATAACCTAAAAATTATACAGCGTATTCAGTAGAAAGTTTAAATAATAAAACATTATACAGTAAAACAACAAGAAAATCATAAGTACTGTTTCACACAGCTAGGCAAAGTGAACAAAAAATTGTATATGAAATGCATGAATAAATAAATATAATTACCATTCCCCATCTTTGAAAAAGTTCAAAAGGTTTGTTCTATAGGAACAATACCCTACACTAAATATATCAGATACGTGGGAATAACTATTGCCGAGTTCATGAAGTCTATTTAATACTGCATTACACTGCGGGGGTACCTACCTGAAGCGTAAGACTGATCATCTTACCTTCATGTAACAAAAATGATCAAGATACGCTGCGATTGGTAACCAATGCAGTGCCCTATGCACCATTCGGTGCGGAAAGGGTATGATGATGATGATAAAAAATAAAACAAGAAAAATAGATTTTTCTGTAAAGTTGCTACTTGTCACTTTTTCTTTTCCGGCATCGATTGTATTAGATTTAGTATTTAGTAAACACTGCTAAAAAATTTTTGAAGTAAGATAATACGTTTCTTAACTATACCTTGATGAAGAAGCTTGTGTAGCTTCGAAACCGGTCGGTAATTTATTTATTTATTTACATACATAAGTTTATTGTACGTTATTTGAGACATAAGTCCCAACTCTATGGGACTAAAAGTCCTGTGTTGAGATGGGACTAGCAATTAGTTGACACAGACAAATGAGTATATCATCACTAATATAGGATCATAAACATAATAAATATTTTTTTTTTAAATATATATGTATATGGCACATCAATATGGTAAACAGTAAACTCAAACATTCGGAAAATCATCAAGGAGTTTCCTACTCAAATCTCTTCTACTAAGGACAATCCAGCCCGTAACTACTTTCTTGAAAATAGTTTTTGTCCTTGAGAGCTTAATACGCTCTTCCAAAATATTGAACACTCTCGGTGCGATAAATGAGAGATGTCTCTGAGCAAAAGTCGTACGGGTTTTGGGTATGACATAATTCATGCTCTGGGAAAACCTCGTACGGACATTTTGCTGACACCTCTCCTTATTGTTCGACCAGAAGTGTGTAAGTGCTTCTTTTAGGTACTGTTGTCTCACATCCAGCACCTTCATGTATTGGAACAGCTGTTCTGACGGGTATGTTGGAGGGCGCCGGAATATTATTCTTAATAATTTCTTCGAAATTGAAATGGATGCCGCACAACCCCCTCAGCCAGCTATTCCATAGGCCGCAGTGGATTGAAACAGAGCAAAATACACACTTCTGAGAGTGCCAATATCCAGAATGTCTCAGAGAGCAGAATAGATGGCACAGCTTCCTCAACCTGGAGTCTAGTGACTGGACCTGAACCTCCCATCGCAAATTCCTATCAATGATAACACCAAGGTATTTTATGGAATCTACCCGTGGCAGAAGTTGGTATGTTTTAAAATAATAATCATTAGTTTAAATAAATAATACGTGGTAATATTAAAGTGTTTTAATTTGAATTATGTTACACCTTTAATTAATTTTAAAAACAAAAAATACTTCAAAACCAATAAAATGGAAGCGTTATAAAAGGCAAAACTAATACCTACGAACGTGGATAATAACAACATATCTGTATATTCGTTCTTTTCATGTAACTGTCTCAAGAAAAACGAATTAGGTTGTGAAAAATATTAGGTTTAAGAAATTGAAAAATTAAACGATCTTTTGATATTACCAGTGATCTATAATATTTGAGAAAATTTATCTGCATGTGTTGGACAAGCTGTTGTCTGGTATGTTTGTGTATATCAGCATTTTTAGTTAGCATGTTTCCCTGTTCAATTTTAGTTAAGTATTTTGTGTCAAACTTGTGTGTTTTTTCATGCAGTTAAGTTGTAGTGTTTTTAAAATATTTTTTTTTACTACCTAGTAATAATTTTCTAATTTTAATATATATAATTCCTCTGTGCGTGTAATGTCACTAAACTCCCCCTAAACGACTACATCGATTTACGTGCGGTTTTCAGGGAAATTTAGATATTTGCGCTGCGCGTGTTCGTAGATATAAAAATCTTCAATCTAATATGTAAAAATTAAGTTAAGAGCATAAATGTTTAATTCATCTATCTACAATGGTTGCATTTGAGGAGAATGCATTTTAAAAAAAATGTAAAGATGTTGTTTTTTTGTGTATAAATTAAGTTTGTTTTTGAATTTTTACAAACAGCATTTATTTTTTGTATCAGATTCTTTTCTTAAATTTCTTTTAATTTCTTCCCATTTATTTAGTTTTACTGGATTTTTGGTATTACTGAAATAATATTGACATTTAATACATTTAAAAAAATCGTATTACTACATAAGTGCACCCCTCTGATGTCGAGAAGAACGGAGTTTTACATTTGCAAAAAGAATGCCATATTTGAAAAATATTAATCTTTTGTTTTGGATTTCAACCAAAAACAGTAATATTTTTGCTTCTCTTTTTAAATTATATCAATGCGCCAAAAATATTGTTTTCGCCTGGATTCCAAGCCACATTGGAATATCAGGCAATGAAAAGGCGGATTCTCTTGCAAGCTGGGGATCTGAAGTTGGTAATTTAAAATACGACCGGGTGGATTTCTCAGATATTTCTAATTTGATTAGAGTAGTTGATTTCGATGCTTGGAAAGTGGAGTGGAATTTTTCTAAATTGTCAAAGGGATTTTTTATAGTAATATCCAGCCTGATATTCCCTCCAAACCTTGGTACAATAGCGCGTGTAAACTCAATAGGTCTAAGATTGTAACTTTTTGCCGTATCAGATCTGGCCACTGTTGCACTCCGTCCCATCTTTTTAAAATTAAAATTTTAGACTCCAATGCCTGCCAATGTGGAGGCATTGGAGATCTTAGTCACATTTTTTTTACATGTCATTTAATGACGGGGAGGAAAAAAATATTTGATATATATATATATATATATATAGTTGGATAATTTATATAGCGCCATTTTTGTGAAAATCACCTCAAGGGCGCTGTACAATTAATAAATATCCCAGTACGTCTTGCAGCTACATTGCGCATGGACGGTTGGGATTCTAGTTCCTCGTTTTCAATTAAGATCAATCAAAAATTATAACAGATAGGAGCTAGATTACAGGACGTCTTGCAGCTACAGAGCGCATAGACAGTTAGAAATTTAGCCCCCATTTACACATTTTAAAAATTGACAAATAAATTTAGTATTTTAATGATACTAAAAAAATAAAAAATAATATGAATAATAAAAAGGAGTAAGATTACAACACGTCTTGCAGCTACTAAGCGCATAGGCGATTGGAATTCTAGACCCCATTTATAAAATTTAGGTATTTTTAAGTTGGTATATGAAAGCTAGATAACCAATCATCGTGCAGCTACAAAGCGCATGGACGAGTGGAATTCTAGCAAAGTTAGAATGATATCAATAAATTTATAAAAAATAGAGCATAGTAGTAAGTTTGTCAAGTGTTCATGCCAAGAACTAAGCAATAAAAAACTAAATAAATAAAGCACAGCAATGATAGTTTACTTATGTTTTTTATAACCTTTCCAATTCATTTATATCAATTTTTTTCTTGTACAAATTGTTTATTGATCAATTCTGTTTATATTTTTTTAAGTTCGAACTGTTCCCTTTTATGATTTGTAATAATTGTGTCATTGAAATAATTATGTTTAAATTAATTCTTTATTTTTTTACAATAAATTTATCTTACATTTTTAGGTTTATGTAAAATATTTTGTCATTATTACTTCCGGCGTTTAATTTTTAATTTTAATTTTAAAAGTTGTAATTTATCATTAATATAAGATTAAGTTTGTTAATATTTTGATTATTTTGTTGTAATTATTCTAGTTATTAAGTTATATCTTCCTTCTAATTTTACTGTAAGTTTCTATTTTCTGTTAAATAGGCACTTTCAGGTTTTGGTGGGTTTTTCTGTTAGTGCCTATTTCAATTTATGTTGAAATTTTTGTTGGTTTGGATATGTGTTTATTATTACAATTGATATTTTGGTGTTATTCTTGTACTTATATTTTTCTTGTCTTTTGTTTGTATCTATATTGTTATTCCTTTCTGTTTATGTTTTTCTTATGTTTATAAATGTAACTTGTTTTTGGCCGATGTTATCAAGTTTTGGTAGTAGGCCCTAATAAAGAAAAAAAAACTTATATTCAATACTTGAATATTAACAATTTTTAGTTTTGGAATTTAATCGCAAACTATTACCTAGGCACCTACTTATCAACGAAAAGACTTTTTCCAAACTAATAGTCTGTCGGGTCCGCTAGTTAATTTATATATTAATCTCATTAAAGTGGGTATTATTCATACAGATGTACGCGTTAGGGTTGAAATACGTATGTCTATCAAACGAAAGTTACTGAATCCTAAACATTGTAAACATAAAGGCAGGTGTTACTCAGCGTCATTTATTGAAAATTAACAGGTTTAAGGGCTCTAGAATCTGGTTGTGTACTTAAAACCACAACTTATCTAGTTGAATAAGTATGCAAGTTATTACCTAGATAATATTATATTACGTACTAACATGATGTTCACAAAATAAAACAAACAGTTAAAATTATACGCAGTTTCGGAAAATATTATCGGTCGAGCGTTTCAGAACCTCTTTAAATAAAAACTATGATGATGAACTTCAGCCCTACGGGAAATCGGATACAAAAAATTATTTCTTGCGCGCGGTAAAAATTAGAGCATTAAACTGTGTGGCAAAGATTCTTCAAAATGTACGAAAAAAATAATAAAAAATATTTTAACAAAAACGAACGACTTTGAACGATGTCACTGGTTCATGTGAATCAACCAATGATAAGAGAGCTGTGAAAGATATCCGGTTTCATTACCGTAAACGGCCCAGTCGTCAGAACTGACAGAATAAGCGAACCTCTGACGTGATACGCGGAGTTATTTCAGAAATACAAAACTTTAAAAATCATAGAGCTGTTAAAACGATGTATATTTGATGGGCGGACATAAAAGTATAACTGCATTTTTGTTAATTTTGTGATTTATATGCGAAAATGTTCCTTGTACATGCCTGCATCAGTGGTATTAACAGTACACTTCTATGACTACTGAAAACATAAATAAACAACTTTGTGCTTATTAAACTTTGGTTTTAATAAAATAAGTATGCACATTTTAATAGTACAAGATGGTATCAGTAAAATAATTAGACTCATTTCTATCATTCATTGAGTAGTACAAACAGTATTAGTTAGTTCTAGAAGTATAAATATACTCATTTCTGTCCCATCTTTAATAGTTCAAGAAGTATATCTGAAATATTTATGTTATTTGTACAAATAATTTGAATGTTGTCACAAAAATAAAATTATCTGTGAATAATAACCCATTTCGATAAAAAAAGAGTTCTGTAGCTAAATAATTGTGTTCATAATAACGTTTTTTTTGCTCTCCTGAAAAGTTGCACTTTTGCAGTATACTACCGCCCTACTATATTTACCTATATTTATGTCCGCCCATCAAAGATATATATATTTTTAAAATAAAATGGAATAGTTTAATAGTCTATTAACAAATTAAAAATCCAATTAACTTTGCCATTGTCTTTCTAAGCAAGTTATTGATTATATAATCTTCTGCTCATGTCTTCTAGCTTTTCCCTTATCTTACGTTGAATTATTATTATTCCTCTAGGTTTTCGTACTCCGCGCTGTCGGACATAAAAGGCATCCTTCCTGCTTATTCCTATTCGGGTCCTCGGCTACCATTTACGTCCTTAAGCCTTGTATACGCGTATAGTATATACATAATATGAACGAATGTACGAGTTTATGTCGCCTTTTAATTTACCGGGATCTTTGCATGGGTCGTTGGGCTTTTGTATTTTGGTGTTGTTTTTATCATAGAGCATCCTGTTCCCTTTTGACATATTTTTTCACCGCTTTCAAAGGAAACCTTTTGAAGTAAAAAATACGAATGAAGTAAATAAGTTAACTTTTTATTGAAATAGTTAATTTGCAACAATATAACCAGGTTCCGGGTAAACAAACCAATTGGGTCGAATATTTTTGACTTTTTTAGGTGCGATGTATAAAGTCGATCACCATGTTTTCGTAGAAATAACAATTACATTTGACAAGAGCCGTGGCGCAATTTATTAGACAACCGACGATGAAACTGGCGTCGCGGGTTCGATTCCCCCCAGTTGCGAGAAAAAATCAGAATTTTTTTTTCTCACTTGGTCAGGGTGTTGTGGTGTATTTTAACTTTCTTCCATATCCTTTTTTTCCTACCTGCTGACAAGCCTTAAAAAATAGTGACTTAGCGGGTTACTCATAAAAAAAAACATATGAAGTGACGCATTTTCTTTTAAATTTATTGACTTGTAAAACAAATTAATGATAGCAAAATATCTATCTTAAAAGGATTCGATAAGTCAATAGTACAACACAACACCAATTTACTACCCGACGTTATTTTTTTGCAGCTAAAACAAAAATATTTAATTATTTAGAAAATTAAGATACATTTTTTTAAATATTGTATTATGTGCCTATCCGTATTATCATTATTATTATTATATTATTCTTTACATAGGATTATATTATTCTTTTATAAACGTCAAAAAATTATAACCATATGAAATAATTCAACGATTAAGTCAATTAAACCTAACAAACGAAAAAAATTCAATCAACAACACATTTCAAATCAACTAACTGAAATCAATAAATTTAAATAAATAAACACGAATCTAATGCCAAGCAATCATGTCCTGCAAATGTTCTTCGACTCTATAGTAGCTCTTTCCAAACAACCTGTACTTGACAATTTTTTTTTTAATTGTTGTCAAAGCCCGAACTTTAAGAAGTACCTTGTTGGAGAATCGTATGCAGTTTCAGACAAAATAATTATTAATTTACGTATAAAGCAAAATCAAAACGTGACGAGAGATATTGTGGTAAATGGTGTTTTGGTCACATTTTATTACATTATATTGCATGTAACACTTGCTGAATAATTTATTCATTTACTTATCAAAAACCCGGATAAAAAATATAATTACAATATTTATACACGCGCTTGCACTTAAAGAAAGTGATTAACTACTTCTGATTGCCAACGTGGAAAATAATTATTAAAACGTCAGTTGAAGGAACAGACATCATGTTGTGTTTTTATTAATTATTATTCAGTCAATAAATTATTCACGGAATAATGAAAGCGTTTAGCATGATGAGATAGATAAAAACTATATCAATTCAAATGGACACGATTTCTAAGAAACCAAGTGTTAAAAGAAATGCATGTATACAAACTATTATAATTTATAATACATTTGTAATACCCAATCATTTGTATCTGTATTAAACCCCTAATTCTTAAATAAAAATCTTCGTTTAAAATCGCATGTTTGAATATATTTCGAGAAATCTCGAACAAACATGCGAGTTAACCCGTTGTTACCTTTAGTAGAGTTTTCAAACTTGGTATTTTTTTTAATTATGTTATTTATAGCTTGAAAACAATTAGATATTTTTTTTGTTTTTTTTTTAATTCTTTAAAAAAATATTTTAAAATAGTGGTACAAATTAGAAACCATTCGAGAAACCCAAGAGAAAAAGTTGATATTTTCCCTATACGATGTATTTACAAAAACAAATTATAAGCCCACATTATAATCAAACCACAAACATATTTGAAGACTAAAGAACTTACTTGCTATAATTATTATTATATTGAGGTTTATATAGGAATAGTAATTTTACGCAACCAAACGGGAGCCGCTCTACGCCAAACTGATCCCTAGGGCCGCGATTATGAACGGTTATCTTCGTCGGTATATACTGAGACGGTATAAACTTATATTGATATAAAATAAACATTTAAAAAAAAAAAAATATATTTTTATTAGGTAATTCAACAAAGATACATACTAGAAACATACAATTTGAAAGCATTCGTCAATACAATTTTACATGCATATATATCTTTAATTATAGAATTACACAAAATAGATTTATATATTAAGTTATGATACATATTTTTTTAATATTTTTTTTATACAGGATACAATGCAATAAAAAAAAAGTTGTACGTGTGTACTTATTGAATAAGATTTATTCCTAAGAGATTTTTCGCAAAAGCTGAGAGAGTATCATGAAAAATGTCAATTTTATTGTTTCGGCAGTATATATTATATTCCCGACACATGCAGGCCATGGGTGTGTGGTATGTATGCACAAATAATGATTTGAAAACAAAGGCAGTTAAAATATTTCCCGATGTCTGAGTGTTCTCAATCCCGCATTTATTTGTATTTTATTTAGTAGGTTAGTATCTACTTTGTAGTTTAATATTTTATACAGAAATTTTATATCGAAAACAACGCGGCGTTTTATTAGAGAATTAAAATGAAAAAGAGTTAGAAGTTGCTCGTAATTTGAATTTGAACGTGGGTTAGAAATTTGGAACTTATACAAAAGGTACTTAAAGAACTTTTTTTGAACAGATTCTATTGAATTTATATGGTTTTGATATTGCGGACTCCATACGCATGAGGCATACTCAAGATTACTGCGAATCGAACTCATATATATTTTAGTCCGTAGATAAACTTGAAGATATATTTTAACTTCCCACCAGAATACGTACCCTGAAGTAATTTTTTGGAAGTAATTACTTTAAAATGGCCGAAACTACTCAAAAATGACCAAATACGTATGTACCGACAGTGATAATTTACATTCTCATATAAGAGATAATATAAATTGTTTTGTACCTAGACAAATTGGTACCGCCGGGGAGCAAAGGATTATTACTGTATCCATATCGCTCCTTCACAAACGAGGCTCCGGTATCACAAATTTTCCTTTATCGTGCACAGTTCTCAGAATAAAAATTACAAAATATCAAGATATTTCGAAAGAGATGGAGATTTTTTTGAAAACGAAACGTAAAAGGCAATGTTTGCCCAGTGTTCCATTTTAACGGTAAACTTCTAGGAGGGTTGAACCCAGTGATTGTTAATAAAGATTTCGACAAACATACTTAAAATATCTTTGAAAAAAAATTCAAATGAAAAACTCTCCTACAGTAAAATCACGAGATTTTAAATGAATACTAAAAAGCTCTATCAATTACCCGTTGTTCAAAATTATATAAAAAAACGAATGTCTTTACAAAATATTTTTTATTGCATTTCAAACAAAAATACTATCTTAGATACGCGTACCTTTAATCGATCAGTAATGTAGTCCCTTTCTGCCCAGTAGCTCAATCACAAATATCTATCAACGTGCTTAAAAACATGCTAAGCATTTAAGCGATCACAATGATCAATAATGAATAAGCTTAAGTTATCGCAGTCATAAGTCAACGCGTGTGTAATCTCTAAGTCAACGCTCGTTTCGGTTTGTTTTTTGTATTCCTCGTAAATAAATACAATTCATTCGCGAAAAATCGGCATTTACTATTAAAAATTATACAATATATTGCATTTGCAAAAAAGTAAGGAGTATTTAATACAACAAAGTGAAAACTAAATTACAATTACTATGGCGACTGCTTTCCTTGACATTTGGCTTGCCAACCACCGGCTAAATGCAATGAATAGCATGATAAATAACAAATAAATAAAAATAGCAATTATGGAATATTTTCCATATATACACCGGTGAAATTCAAATATGTGATTGCGCAGCAGGATTATACATCGCGGAAAGTAAATATTTTGACATTTTATATTAGGTGTTCACGTATGTTCCATTATGATCGTGAATACGATAGACAACCATGAATTCGTTATCACGCCGCTTATTAGCACGTCGATAGTTATTTGTGATTAAGCTACGGGGACCCGATTACAATGGGAAGTTAACATTTATCTTCAATTTTATTAACAAAGTAAAATTAAGTTTCTCGAACGAAAACGAAAACGAAGATGCTTTAAATTTAATTTCATGCAAATATACACATTTTCGTACACAAATGTCGGTTTTTCTATATAAACAGTCGAAAATAACTCAGGCCCAGGTGATCATTTCAAATATGCACGAAATTTAAGTTTTATCAACTCCTTTTTTATTATTTTTTAATCAACTAAGTACGCGTCTAGTTTTTCCTGCTTTTTTGTAAGTCAAATTACATAAAAAAATCCGTTTGAAAGCTGGGTTCAGACTGATTTTTTTTTTGGAGCGAATTCCTGTCGGCAAATTTTCAATGTATTTCACTAAAATAAATCTAATTTTATTTAATAAACATATGTTGTAGTATAACAACAAATGTTTCATACATTTTGGGGGTTCATGATCAGTTTAAGACCCAGGGTTCATTAAAATTAAAGCTAAATCATTTCTTAAATATGAAAGATAAAAAAAATATGAAACAAACATCGTGCATGCAGAATATATTTTTGTATTGTTTCCAAATGAATTAAATTAAGGTCTGAATGGGTTAAGACTGTATGTGAGAATCTATCGTAATAATGTGATATTTACATACTTGCAAAAGTGCAATGTTCGCATTAGATAATCACATTAATTATAATATACACATCCATTCTTATTTCGATTTAACAAGTCATTTTACAGTGCCAACACGCGTAGCTAAAATGTTTTTTTCAAGCATGATATGATGCCATAATTTAAAAAAAATATATGTACGCTACAATATTCTAAGTTTGTCCTAATGTTTGGAGACAAAAGACTGGATTTCACCCCCTAGGGAGTCATTAAGATCAACAAATCACAACAGGGATGGAGAACATTTCAGAGAAGGTAATATAGAAGTCAAGGCACTTACAGGACTAATGACCTATCAATGGCTGGTTTAAGTGGCCACTTTAAACACCATGTAACTTTTACCATTTTGCCTATGTTCGAACATCCATATTTCTTCGATTATTCCATCTGTTGATTTTAGTTTAGAAAGAGACATTGAAAATTGTAAATGTAAATATTTGACTGAATTTGGTTAGTAAAGGATGAAATATAATCAATTCGTAATGGAAAAAAAATACTCGCTAGTATGAGTGAATCTGAAGAAAGACATTTAGTCTTTAAAACGGATTCGGGTTTGTGGTGGATGCTTTCAATGTTGATTTTAGTGAAGTTGAAACGTTTTTTGTTGTTAAGAGATGCATCTATCCATCGGTCCAAGAAGAAGTTTAAAAATTTGTAAATTGTTTAAGGCGTTGCCGAATTTGTGAAATAATTCGATCAGATGAATCTCTTCGCAACAAAAAAGGTTTCAGCTCGTTCACTTCATTAAAATCAACCGATGGAAGAATCCAAGAAATATGGATGTTCAAACATATGCATAATGGTGAACGTTACACAGGGTGAAACGTGGCCACTTAAACTAGCCAATGACAGTTCATAAGCCCTGTAAATGCATAGACTTCCATATTACCTTACCTAAAATGATCTCCATCCCTGTAGTTTAATCACAACTAAATACCGACGCGCTTAAAAACATGCTAAGCATTTGAGCGATCAGAACGAACAATAATGAACATGCTTAAGTTATCGCAGTCATAAGTCCACGCGTTTGTAATCTCTAAGTCAACGCTCGTGTCGGTTTGTTTTTCGTTTTCCTCGTGAATAAATACAGTTCACTGGCGAAAAATCGGCGTTTACTATAAAAAATAATACAATATACTCGTATGGCATTTGCTAAATAGTTAGGAGTATCTAATACAATAAAGTGAAAATTTAATAACAATTACTACGGCGACTGCTTTTCTTGACATTTGGCTTGCCAAACGCCGGCTTAATGTAATAAATAGCATGATAAATAATAATAAATAAATAAATAAAAATAGCAGTGTTGGAGCATTTTCCATATTTACACCGGTGAAATTAAAATATGTGATTGCGCAGCAGGATTATACGTCGCGAAAGGTAAATATTTTGACATTAAAGTGTTCACGGATGTTCCATTATGATCGCGAATACGATAAACAACCATGGTGAGAAATTGTTATCACGTCGCTTATCAGCCCATCGATAGTTATTTGTGATTGAGCTACTGTTGTAATTTGTTAATATTTTTATTTCGTTTATTTTTTATTCAGATATTTAGAACATTACAGAAAAAAGACCCAATTCATTCTAAATACAATAATAGATCACAAATTACAGCAGATAGTTATGTTATTAAAATAATATTACAAAATGTAAAAATAAAAATTAAAAGTTAGAAAGTGCTTTCCTAAGGTAAGGCCCACTGCCGTGAAATATGTCGACATCCGAGGCGATGCGATTAGGTAGCAAGACAATTGAATATGTACACTGTAATCTGAATCGCATTTCATATTCAGAAAAGTTTATATTATTTCTTAAGATGTTGTGAACTAAATCAATAAAATGATGTTTTTATAAATTACACAAATTTCTAATTTTTTACTATGTGGAATGAAGAATATTTGATTGAAACTTTTTTACAACACTTCCCATATATTTTCAGAGGGTTGGTGGTTTCAATAAATAATTCTCAGACACGAAATTCCGCTCAGCGGTGTAGCAAGAGAGAAGCTATACATTATTTAGGTTTCCTCGATAAGCCTCGGCAAAACTACTGGTTGAAAAACACAGGTCGAAGAATAATTTTGCTTATTGCAAGCAATTGTTTTGAATAAAATATACGAACGATAAAGGCTTTGCATTTCCATTATCCATTTGGGCGTAAGAGTCCAAGAGGCGTGTCTTGAATTTATATTACGGAATGCGATGGAAGCGTATGATAATTCCTTATAGAGGATTCTTTGTTTATTTGACCAGCAAAATTACTCGATCAAAATCATAAAAAGTCAGCCGGATAAAACAAGCAAGAGTAGCATTCAATACGAAATCTAAGATTTTAAAATCTTATAATATAGACAATGTTTGATTATGTCCAAATGCTTGCAGACTAGCTGGATTTCCTCCCTAGGGAGCTGTTCATATTTAAATGTATTTCAACAATTACAGAGGTGAATTACATCACAGAACACCCAGGCTTGAGAAAAATCACATTTATTTTTTGTGTTCTCACCGGGAATCGAACCCAGAACCTTCCGAGTGTGAGTCGAGCATCTTGACCACTACACCACGGAGGCCGCCTTACGGCACGTTAGGCACGAGTATGCATACAAAGGAAACTTTTTTACTTATTCGCACACAGTGACGCGTAGAGAACTCCAAATTTAGCGGATTTCAATAATCTGTAACATATAGATCAGGTTTCAAGTGCCAGTCCAGGGACTGTGAAATATTGCAGTGAACCAACTTTAAAATAAATCATTCACGCTGACCCTACCAGGGCCTCGATTATGATGGGAAGATAAAGACGTCATATCTTCATCTTGACGGAATAGTTGAAGATAAATTCGCTCTAGCGATTACAAAGATATACTACCGACCCCCCCACCTTCAAGTTTTGGGTAGGTACATCGATATGAAACAAGGGAAAACGTACGTCACAATACACATATCTACACTCTAAAATTACATAGCTTCAGTATGACGTCATAGTTGAAGATAAAATTCTCCTGACCGACTACAAAGAAAAACTACCGATCCCCCCACTATCACGATATAATGTTAGTTCTTTGGTTTACACCGACGGGTCTAGAACCCCTCGATACGTTTATCTACGCATTTACAGAGTAAAAAAAATTGTTCCACAGAGCAATTTTTCCTTTAACTATAATTTATTTTAATTTTCAATCGTTTTGAGGTTGGCATTTTTTTTCTAAAAAGCCTATTACAAATATAAGAGAGAAATGAGTAAATTTTGAAGTCGAATTAAATTCTGACATAACTGTCAGTTTCGGAAACGAATGGCAAGATGCAGTGGCTAGACTAGCTAGATGCTGCTCTATTAACATACAAGAGCATCTAGCCGTAAAATGTTACCAATGTAAAAAAAAAAAGAGTTATTATATTTTTTCCGTCTGTTTTACTATCTTCTGGAGTGTACGTATTGAGACGTCAAAGGACTCGGCTTTGTAGTCGCTCGGTAGATGAATACAGACGATCGTTAAGCATATCGTCTCGGCAAGTGTCAAAAGTCTGTTAAAAATCATGTTCAAGCGAGCTTTTTTTGCTTGAATTGGGATTTATTGAAGTTTATAATCACTTTGAAGTGGGCACTTCCTATCACAAAAGCCTATTTAAAGTATAAATGAGACCTATTCTTAATGTTAATGACGTAAGGAACGCGGACTAATTGTTTGCGGTCATTCATTGGCTTGTTTCGATCATATGATGTCGATTTGACAAGTAGTTAGGTACATACTGAGGTAATATACAGATAGCACAGAAGTTAAGTATACCGTCTTGATATATACAGATGAAGATAGCGTTCATAATCGAGGCACAGGAATTGAACCGGGGACCTCGGGCATGGTGGGAGAATGCGCCACTTCTCTGCGATCCGGGCTTGTATACACTCACTTTTTACCTTAATCATTGAGTCAAAAACGCTCGTCCAAAATATTAGTTCTGTTTCACACAGAGCACTGTATTCTCGTCCCGGACAAGGTGGATTCATTCTAATATCAATTTTATTAGGTACTTAGAGATCTTAAAAATCAATATTTTTTATTTCTTAAATTTATTTTGTTTTATTTATTTGGAAAAACAACAGGTTTATTAACTAGAGTGGAATTTCAACGTAACTGGAGATGCAGGAATACCGATCTCAATTATATGTCTTCCTGCAAAAAGCACCACTTGCTTACTTTATAAGATCGCCGTCTACTATTAAACAGGGGGGGGTGCTTCATGACATACTTAGTGGACGCCTTGATAGTCCGGCTCTTATGTCGGAGTTATCATTAAATGTCCCCGGCTACCGCACCCGTCACACGTCGAGCTCTCTATATCATGTGCCAGCAGTTCGTACGAACTATGCCCAGAACTCTCCACTTATACGTTTTGCTCGTGAATATGATTTGAAATTTCCCCTTATTGATCCATTTGATTGTAAAAAACTAACATTTAAAATGCGCGTCTTAAAACATACTTTTTTGTCTTGTACTTAGTTTCAATAATAAAGTCTTATTTTATCTTATTTTATTTTATTTTATCTCTAATTCTTAATATTTTATATATATTTATATTTTCGACACTTGTGCAATAATATTTACATAATAACAATTCACATAATAATAGAAATGTATGAGTCGAATTAAAGTTTTTCACAACTGTACAACACTATTTGTAAACATACTAATGAACAAAAAAAACTAGTTACGAAACAATAATTACGTTCCCAAGACGTTGGGGGGTGTAAAGGATAAGGAAAGCTTAGAATTAGGATGAGATAGGAAGACGAAAGGATTCTATTGAGGAGTTTACTAATAAAATAACCTTTAAAGAAAGAAGACAAATGAATAACGCGACAGTGCTACTTATTTCATTTTAAGTAATTGATTAATTTAATAAGATTAATTTGGTTCACTAAAAATTTTCAAAGCACAGTTTGAAACTCGTACTAGCGGAAAAATGATAAGGAAACTAAAACACACATTCCATAATATCTGTACCTTTAGCGATGGGAGTCACATTTGTTTATTTATTTGTTCTTTTATAATTGATGTATTTATTAATGCACTGGCGTGTCCAACAAAATGTTCAGGAAACAAGATTTTGTGATTGTGCGATTTCCAAAACGTGATAACTTTTGAACCAAATGAAATCATTTCAATCTATAAAGAACTCTCAAGTCTACAAAAACGTAGAAATAACATTGACTCCATATTTATGTTTAATTTACTGAATGGCTTAATTGATGTACCATCGTTTCTGGAACAAGTGTCATTCAATGTTCCAATCCGCCGGTTGCGAAATAATAATGTGCTGATCCTCGATCAACACAGCACAAACTATGGCTTGCACGCACCAATGTCCCGATTGTGTCGTATTGTAAACTGGAGACAGGTTCTGGACTTTTTTGGTGTAAGAGATTAAAAAAATCACTAAGATAGACCGGATCTTGTCTTGAGGTAGTAATTTTTATTTTTTTGTCGTAGCTTTAATTTTATTTAGATGTATTTTATTTTATTAGCGTCTGTATATATTATAAGAAATCGTATATACCATCGTTGGAATGGACTGCATAAGTCCGTAAAATAAATAAATATATAAAAATAATGATTATTTTGTTGATAAAAGAGCATATCTGGGACAACTGATGTTTTTTGCATTAAAACAAAGTGGACTTCAGATTTCAGAGATAAAAAAGCATTTTTACGACGAAAGTGGACTTCGGTGTTTTATTCAGGCATAAAATAGCTTCTTGCGATAATTTCTTCACTTTTAACTTCACAGCGGCAAAAAGTGGACTCTCGTGTTTTATCCTCTAAGATACTGATTTGTATTCAATATTCATCGCAACTTACACGCTGTATTCATTAAAATGATAAAAATCACTATAAACGAAAAATTAATTAGTTAAAATTATTGCTCATTAGCGATGGAAGGAAAATATTGGATTTAGTTATGTCATTCAAAATGTAAATTAATGATTTTGACCGAATTCTTGAATTGTATTTTTTTTGTGAGACAACGTGGAACGAGGAAAACTGTCTTTCTGTTGATTCGCGCAGTTCAAACTACGGTAAGCACTCACATTTTTACGGCTCCAAAATAACAAACATGGAAATAATGTAGATTTTTTAAATTTATCCTTTCTGCATATCCATCTTCAAGTATTTGGTCATGTCGCGTCATTCTCAGTCTTTCTCGTTTTATGCATCCATCAACATTTGCATTTTAAATCTTTTTAGTTCGTCTTTCACCATCCATTCGTATTTCATGTCCAAACAGACGCAGAATAACTTTTTTTGATTTTGTCGATAATACTTACAGCCTTTACATAATGCACGGATCTCGACATTTGTACCAATCGTACATTGTAGTACCAATCGTACATTGTTATAATGCTAAAAAATATCACAAAATGTTTACATATAAAAAAAGTCAAGATTTTTTATTAAACAAGTTAGAAAATAACAGTATTTTCCTTTTTGGAAATACTTATTTAAGTTCACTATATATATACTTACATTATTAATTATTATTTTTAATTCATTTACCTCCCCACCGTGAGAAAATTGTACAAAATTGGATCATACAGTTAATAACTACGAACAGTTAAAAGCGTGGCGTATTTAAAAAAACGTAATTAAAGGTGACTATTGTTTTCTTGAAAATATATTATGAAATACGGAATAAAATTCATGCAAAAATGGAGACATTAAGAGAAAGATTGTCGAGATAATGAATAATATTAAAAAGTACGTTCAATAACGCATGTATTTTTAAAGCATGGGAACGTAAAATAGTTTAATAATTAAAGTACTCACATAAACTTAAATATCATGAATAAAATCTATGATCATACAAATTTAATACATTCATAATTTATTCATACAGACACGATCAATTTAATTGGTAACTATTTTTTTAAACTTGACATTTTATTTATCACATTATTTTGTATAACCTATAAATCGTATCTACGATTTATATACAACTATCTAGTTGCGTAATTAATTTTAATTGATGAAGGGATTTATATCCAAATGGCACTGAGTCAATAATAATTTATTTTATTTCATAATTTACAACGCACTTCTACCGAGAAATTGAACTAATTTGAATGTTTTTTGTGTAGTTGTTTACGCAATGTGTACTTGTGATTTTTCACATGCTAAACAACTTTTTTTTAATAGTCACTTGATAACAAAATTAATATTGATTAGTTTGTAAGGACTAAATTATTAAGTCATTTATTTAATAAAATGAAAGTTTATGGTTTATAGTATTTTATAAATAAGAACAATGTATATGGACTAGATACAGTAAGGACCAACCCCCAAAAAGCACATGTACCGCATTGCTACGATTCATCCCCACGTGAACTCACCCCATTAATATCCCCCATTCAACTGCAATGCTTAAAAATAGATTAACTTGTATTTATTTCTTTCAACACCGCCTTTTTCAAATGGACTTCATATTTAAATTCTAAATCGAGAAATAATTTACCTTCCAAACCAGCAATTAAAAAAATTAACGTGCACTTATATATATTATTAAACATCAAATAGTCTCTTGTTAGATTCTGATAGGCATTTTAAGCTTTTAAAAATACATGTTCATTTGTCAATATGATACAGATAACTCAGGTAATGACATCAATTGAAATACAATATATTTATAGTTAACTATTAGCTATGTACGTAAGATTGCTATAAATAAATCGCTTATTATTTGCGAACTATCGCGAGTAATTATTTTTGTGATTAAAATAAATTCATGTTCTTAGGATACGATATTAATTTCATCTTATGAATTAAACATTTCAAAAAAAATCCTAACTGAAACAGAATAACGTTTATTGATTATTTTGCGCGAACGAGGAAACTAAAAAGGGGGTTATTATCTTTCAAAACAAACCTTAGATGGTCCCGAAGGAATCTGCGTAAAGCACAGCAGTGCGAAAATCCAAATAGCGACAAACACTAAAATAATCTTGAAGTTCCGTCTCATTTTGACACTTTGAATATACAAGACAAACGATCAAATATACATATATCCGCTCGCGACGAAATATATTTACAGTACGAATCGTCACGATCGATAAGCACTAAGCCAGTTACCGCTAGCCGAGCATAGCACGGCGCCAACGGACGCCATTAACTGACTGAACTGAAGTAGGTGAAGTTAGATTGTGGAAGCGAACAGCATGCGGCGCGACACGGGCACACCGTCCCCCTCCAATATGGCGGCCAAATTACCCAACTCGTTTGACGTTTGTTAGATTATGGAACCGAATGGCACATCATTGCCATTCAAGATGGCGGCGCGCGGAACGAGACTTCATTCTAAATTCACGACAAACGGATGAACGGGAATAGAAAATTAGAATTCTTTAAATAGGTCCCCTATAAGAAATACAAAATAAGAACCGTACTCGTTTACCAATATATTGAAATTTATTCATATCTAAACGAATTTCGTGATTCATGAAATGCATTATTGTACAATATTAAATATATAACAATTCTTACATTAAATTTAAATGTACATTCCTTAGAATTATCGGAAATAATGAGTTATGACAATATTTGATAGGAACCGGCGTGTGGTCCCGTGGTACTGTCACGAATCAAACATCTAAGATTCGAAATCGTTCTACCCCATGTAATTTGATTACCATTTTCTCACACGGTTACTTAAAAGCGCCCCCAAATTAAAATATTTAGCTTAATAAAAACAAACAGATCAGCACACCGTTTCTTCATAGGGGTTGACGGAGATCACAAAATACAAAACTCCTCTATTTTCATGTCTAGCTGGTATCCAGTAAGAAATGAATAACAAATCTGTTTTGTTATCTTTTAATCAATAATTGAAGAATAACACTTGATGAAGGACAAGTCGAAAATCGGAATAATCAGCGTGCGCAAATGAGTAGATGTATAAATGTAGAGGAAGCGAGGTCTGTATGCACATATCGATACGGTTTGTGGTCCCGTGGCTAGTTTCAAGGGGCTATGAATCAGCAGATTCAAGGTTCAAACCCCATTCGATTACAATTTGTTTCCCATTTTTAACACGAATATTTGTGACAGGATTTTTTTTGAAAAATGGCCGCAAAATAAAAATATTTGGGTTAATCGTAGGAACGCGAATATTAAAAAAAAAAATCGTTTATTTGATTTTCATTAGTCCATTTAACAACTGTAAATACATGTCGCCTTAACTTTGTTGCAACAGAGAGAAAACATTTTTGAGAAGGGAATGTGAAAATCTAGGCATTTACAAGGCTCATGACTCGTCGTTGGCTGGTTTAAGTGGCCACTTTAAATACTGTGTAACCTTCTCTTCAACCTCTGTTGCAACAAATTTAGATCTGAATTACTCCATAGGGAGGAAATCCAATCTGTCTGCAAACATTTGGAAATGCTTAAAAAATTTTTGAAATTTCGTATTTTTATGTATACATACATAGAATTAAAAATAGTCCATAAGAAGCGTAGAAACATTTTTGAATACATCGGACTGTGTCCAAAAATCCCCCCCCCCTATGCAATACTTTTGCCGCGCGCATTCGTAACGATGCTGCGTAATGTTGCACGATGGGAAAAAATATAATCATAACACAAATGTTAGGTTAAAAAAAAAAGCAATCTGTTAATTTCTCTAAAATTTTATTTGTGCACGCGGAAATATTGATTAACACAACAAAGTAGATAAGCAAAGGGTCATTTAGAAAGAGTAATTGAATAAGTGAACTTTGAATTTAAAATATAAAACAAATTTTATTTTACATAAAAGGGATATTTTCATATCATCTTGAATAATTTTTGATGTTTTAAAGATAATGTCGGTCATATGTCCACCACAGAGTTGTTTAATCCGAGGTCCATTTTTTTAATCTTTTTTTTAGATAAGCAAAGTAGGGTCAAAAAATTTACTATCCTGGCAACACTAATGAAATAATCATTAAGTTTTCTTCGACAATCTGACAGATAAAAAAATATTTTTTTAAGTCATTTATTTGCGACATTCGCATTCATTTGCTTATTACGCATGAAATGTGATCCCATCCTGTTTCTTTAAGATCCTAGCAGTATTTCTATACACTATAGTTGAGTTTAAATCAGTAGTTGCGTACTGAGCGATGTCTGCAAATAAACTAATGGGTCAAAACGTAAAAGTACTCATTTATGAGTAGTTTAGTTGCCTTCTGTTTGATGCTCGTATGCGGTTTCTGTGCTATTCTTAATTATAAGTATACATATATAATATATGCAGGAACAATTAAAATGAAATAGTGCTAAAGAAAATTAAAGCTAGGAAAAATATTTTAGTTACTACAATATTTTTATTTTTTATTTTTTTTGCACCACCAACAGGCTAGAGGAGTCAATTACAGTTGTGGGTTAAAGCACAGAACAACCTCTATACAAGATTATACAAAATAAGAACATAGAGTAATATGGTATTTTATCCTTTCTGCCTACTCCTACGGCGAAACAGCGTAATGGTTTGTTTTTATTATCGATTTAATATAACAAATAGATATACGTTTAAAATTGTTCATGGTTAATTAAAAAAATTAAAAAAAATGGAAGTAATAATCGATTTTAATTTAAACATTATTATTAGAAAAAAAGTAAAAATCAGACTCCTATTTAGAAAGAAAGCGAAGTCACTTAATTCAATTTTACATCATCATTCCCTTCCAGCACCTAATGGTGCATAGGGCACTGCATTGGTACACCAATCGCAGCGTATCTTGATCTTTTCTATTACATAAGGGTAAGGTGATCAGTTTTACGCTTCATGTAACAGTCTACGGACTATGAAATATTCTAGTGTAAAAACACCCTATTTATGTAATATTTCATATCAACCATGTCGGGAATCGAACCCGAGACCTCTTGCATGGTAGGCAAATGCGCTGACCATTACACCACGAGACCGACTTAATATTTTTTTTAAATGGAAAAAAAATCGAAGGTAACTGAAACATGATTACCGTCAAACGTGACAATTTTGCCCAGTTTTAACAAACTTTTACAATATCATGATTTTTTTGTATAGGACTACTCCTACTCTTATATATTTTGTTGAATAGTGATACTAATTATTTTGAGCATTTTTACGAGTAGAAAACGTTTGCTTTTCATTTATTTATGCAATTTTAGAAGACAACATGCTGGGCAAAATTATCTCCTCTTGTTGACAATTTTGCCCACTTGGTAATTAACTGTTATTTCTGGTTTTATCATCCTTATTATACGGTTTATGACTACTTTTTAGGCGAAAAAACTGTTTATTTTTAAACAATAGCATCATTGAGGCACCACCATTATAAAATCAATGAAAAAACCGGTGGGCAAAATTGTCAACTATTTCCTCAATTTTTCTATACAATGTGGATTTGTGGACCAGGGTTGGCACATAATTGGATTTTTAACAAAACCAAAGGAGTTTATCTCTAATCCTTTTAATTTGTCGGTGTTTGACTATGCATAAGCAAATTTTTATTTTTACAAACCATTTCAGTTCTGATGCGATTTTCATAATTAAGGGAGCTTACCCCAAAAGGATTTTTCTTTAAATGTGTATGTAGAAAAAAAAACAACCTTTATTTTTATTGTACAGCAGTGCAATTATTTGCTAGATTACATATACTTTGAAATTGTATTTATGTACAGAAATCATAATATTTTGTATGTTTTATTTTCGTCTTTAGACTGTTAAAAATATTTGTACAAAAAACATTTAAAATAAATGATAAGTCTTCATAATTTCACAAAAAGCTGGCCAATTTAATAAATAAAACCTTCTAAAATATAGTCGGATATTCTTACATTATTTTTGAATGGTAAAAATTAAAATTGGTTTTTGTATGACAATTTTTAATTTACTCGCAGACAATGACTCAATCTTGCAGTTTTTAAGATTTACATTGAATTTATGAAAACCTTGACGCAAGATTACAGAAACAAAATTACTGGAACAAAACATCCTGTCACCTCGTTTAAAATCATGTTTTTGCCATTTACTTCATTTTCTTTTATATTTTCTAATTTGTTTTTTTCTACACTCTTGGATAATGTTTTTTCAATGTAGTATGTAGCAACAACCCTAGACGTGGGCAAAATTGTCAAAACACTAGCTAAGAAATCTAAGACAATTTTGCCCACTTAAATATCTATTGTGTTTGTTTAAATAGATATACAAAAATACGTTCTATAGCGTCTTTATTATGTATGCAATGAAATATATAAAACTTACTTGCCTCCTTTCAACACAAACTCCGCAACAACAAAAGTTTCGACAATTTTTGTAGATTTACACAAACAGACCTTCAAGTTTAACTTCAAATTTCCAATGATCAACTGAAGCTGGAGGTAAACTAAATATTTAGTTTTGCTTTGGAACTGTTATAATATACATACCTAATGTAATTTTTATGATACTAGTAACTTTTCTTACTTTAAAACTTGATTTTGTAAAGGATTTCGGCAGTGGGCAAAGTTGCCATGGCTAGGCAAAATTGTGATGTTTGACGGAACCAGAAAAAAAGGTTTTATTATATGAACGGCCTAAGCCAATAACAACAGTAACATATTATTTCTTCTTCTTCTTCAGCCTTATTCTCTCCACTGCTGGATAAAGGCCTCTTCCAAACATCTCCATTCCTTCCTATCACCCATTGTCATCATCCACGTTTTACTGGCAATAAAGGCAATGTCGTCGACATATTTTCTGTGGCCTTCCAACACTTCTTTTGTTTGCTCATGGTCTCCACTTTATTATTCTGGGTGTCCACTTCCTATAATTTTGTCCGTTTGTAAGTTTGAAAAACCCATCAAAACGTGATAGCGCCTATTTAACAGAAAAAAGAAACTTACAGTAAAATATTAGAAGGAAGATAGAACTTAAAACTAGAAAAATTACAACAAAATAATCAAAATATTAACAAACATATTTAAACTTATTTCAACAGAAAGGGGAAAACATTTTTGAGAAGGGAATATGGAAGTCTAGGCATTTACAGGGCACATGGCCTGTCATTAGCTGGTTTAAGTGGCCACTTTACACACTGTGCCACATTTACCATTCTGGCTATGTTTAAACATCCACATTTCCTCAACTCTTCTATCTGTTGACTTTTGTTAAGTAAAAGAGCCTTTATCACGTGGGTGAGATTCATCCGGCTGAACCAAATCACTTTTAGGCAACGCTTGAAAACAATTTTTCAATTTTTATTCTTCTTCTTTTACCAGGTAAGTAAATTCAACAATTTTTAAGTATGTCCAAATGCTTGCATAATCAGCCAGTCTGCAAGCAATTGGACATACTCAAACATTATTGAATTAACAAACATAATCTCATATTCATGATAAATTATAACTATTAAAATTAAAAATAAACACAAAGAAGTACTAATAACGTTAAAATATTTTACATAAACCTAAAAATGTAAAATAAATTTATTGTAAAAAAATAAAGAATTAATTTAAAAATAAATAATCGAATGAAACAATATTGCTTCACAAAAAAGAATTATGAATTTATGCTGTTGTTTTGATGTCCATTCGCTTGAAATGTCAGAACCATCGCGAAAGCTGATTTTTTCATTAAGTTTATAATGCTTTGCATTTTAACATCATCATTACTACCTTTCCGCACCTAATGGTGTATAAGGCACTGCATTGGTACACCAATCGCAGCGTATCTTGATCATTTTCGTTATATGAAGGTAAGACGATCAGTCTTACGCTTCAGGTACCAGTCAACCATGTCGGGAATCGAACCCGAGACCTCTAGCATGGTAGGCAAACGCGCTGACCATTACATCACGAGGCTGACATTTTAACAAAACTAGATAATCTCTTAAACAGGGTATGGAAGCAGTCTACGCAGAAAAATTACAGGGCTTAGGAACGGTCATTGGATGGTTTAATTGACTACTAAGCATAATCTTTGAAAGGTATAACATTTACGTTTTCTCTTTTAAAATATCGGCTAATCTTGGCAAAATCTTTACAATTTAGTAAAGTCTGCCTTACGTTAACACATATCTTACGTTGCGGTCACTATGTGAGTGTAGGCATTCATATCTGGCGATGACATTACATATTTTTGTCTACAAATATTTGGACCTTAAACTGATATGTTGAGAGATCTGTTGGGAAAATGCGATGTTATAAAAATTCAACTTTCCTACCTACTTAATACTTCAAATAAATGCTACGAAAATGTTTTGAATCAACAATAATAGATGTCTCGCACACTCACGATTGGAATATTTTATAAAGGAAATTGACTGTCGAAATTTAAAGTAGGTGTATTTATTTTCTAAATAAAGCGCGATTTTACCAAAATTCACACAACGAACATTTTTTCAGTGGAAATGTAAATGGTTGTGTAAAAATATTACAAAATGTAAAAATATTATTGAACCGCCTGCGTTCTGTTGCGCGTCGGCGTCGGTGATCGAATCCATTTCTTAGCTGAGCCAAGAAACAAACCATTTTTGATTCCTCAATTAGACGCTGCTGGCGTTGTGTTGGTAGCATTGCTGTTTCCTTCGCTCAATGTTCATTTTACTTGTTATCAAATTCTTGAATGACAGTTCGCTAGGCGCGCAGATGGTGGTCGGTGGTCACATAGAAATTCACGAATTTTCCGATTTATTTTCCACATTTTTGTTGTGTTTGTGTTGAAGTGATTGTTTTGGCGTCACCAGGCGTATAAATATCGAATGTTCTTCCGTTTATGAGATTGTAAGTCTAACTCTTAATTTTTATGTCATGTTTTAGTGTGAGACCTTTATTTATAGACTTTTTGTTGTGACATTGGACATAGCATTTTATTTGACAATTACAACGAAAATTTCAATCCGGCAGTCGTAATGGCTATTTTAAACAGTTAAGGTGATATTATTCCTAAGCTGTTTCATTCGGTTCCTCGTTGTCATTCAACTTTTCTTTATTCATCTATTTTCACGCTACTAGATATCTTATCAAGAAATGTTGTCGTAACTAAAAATAAAATTGATATAATCTCGGTGGTTTTATGATATGCCGCATTTAGCGTCCAAACATTGACTTGATAAAATAAAGCATGTTGTCAAATTCCAATAAACCGTTTTATAGTACCGATGATTTGATTTCCCGACCGAGCATCCTTTAATTAGCGTTTTATTGAAAATCGTTATTTCAATTTCCAATTCGAATCCTTTCACAAAATCCCACAATATGGACTTATTCTAAAACTTAAGATAAAATAAAATAGAAGGGCGTTTGTGTGACAGAAGACAAAGGATTTTTTTATGTAAGGATTTTAATCTCTAAAAATTCTGGAAAACTGTATATGACATGTATCATTATCGTAATGCATTATATTTCATAAATTTTCTGTCAGAAACTACAAAAGAAAGCTTTCTTTGTTCAAAAACATTGATAAAAATAACCATATCATGCAATAGGTACTTAAATTCAAATAAAAAAAGCAGATTTCAATATATTTATTTTAATTTAAACACTTTATATACGTACACTTATTCTTTATATATTTTGATGTTTCATTTTATTTTTTTACATTGTTTAAACCGTTATTTTGTTGCATTATTGATTAATTTAGATACTTTATATACCATATTTAAATCATTAAAACAATTACGTTTTTGTACTATATCCTGTTAATATTAATGAAATTATTATTTTGTATACTGGCTTATGTTTGTTACTTCATATGTATGATTTATATTTTTTTAGTTTTATATGCTTTTAATGCTATTTCTTTCAATTGGATTGTTATTGTATCATATGTAATTATTATTCAAAGTATTTAATGTTATTACTTGTATTGTTTTTTTCAATATATTGTATCATATGTACTTATTAATCATTTTAATTAACTTTAATTTTTAATGTTGTTAATTATTGGGGCTTAATAATTAACAACAAAAAATCCAGTATCCATGAAAAATAATTGATGTTTGTAAACGTTAAAATACACACTTTTTGAATATACAAAAAACAGCATCCTCCGATTTTTTGGAATATGCATTTCAGTCGAATGCAACCCTGGAAGTTCGATGAAAAACATATATTCACTCCTAACTTTTTTTCTGATAAACATATTAAATATATTATTATTTACCAACCTGAGTCACGTTAATTATATTATTTTGCATTTTTTTTGTTGTTAATTACTAAGCCCTAATAATTAACTAAAAAAACAAAAAAAAATCAAATTTAAAAGCCGTAATACTCGTATATTAGTGAATTTGTATGCAATTGTAATTAAAAAATATATTTATAAATATTAGGGCGGGTGTATTGGCTCCTCGTAATATTAATTTTCTAGCCCAAATAATATTAATTTCTATCGTACATATGTAATATGTATATTTGTATAAACTGATACATAAATGTAAAATTTATGTCAAAAGAATATAATTAAAAGTAGTAACATATAAGTTAAGATTTTTTTTCATTACGATGATGTGTATGTTTAATATATTTTTTTTAAAACACAGAATGTTGGAAAAAAAATATCAAAGCCATCATGAACATGATCACAATACCAGAGAAAATGTAAAAAGGGGACTCCCATTTATCAAAAAGGCGAAGTCATAAAATTATCTAATGTTTAAGGTAGTAAAAATATTATGTAATGAAAAAAAACATCTATGAAGAAAAACAAATCTAAATCCAAACAGGAGGTTAAGAAATGTGTATTAAATAACTTAAAAATAAAATAAATGTACATTGTTATTATGAGAGCACACATAAGAATATTTTTATGTCTGCCCTATTTCAAGATTCAAAATAAAAATATTATGTGATGGGGTAATTCAATACTTTTCTTTATTTCTCGTTTTAACGTATACTCACATAAAAATAATTCAAAAGAACCAAAGTTTTGTTATTAGTACTTACGTCATATGCAAAAAAATACTGCGCTTTCGTATTTATTAATTTTACTTCCAACAAATATAATATACAGGTGTTCATTAAACCCTGTCACATCCGAAACCACGATGATCAGTATGAGCAAGAAGACATATTGGCACATTAAAATATTTTTTTAGAACAAATAAAATTCAAAAAAATAAAATATCAAAAATAGCAAATGGTTCCTTACTTCTGCAGGGTAGAAACGAGGAGGAGGAGGGGGGAAACTGATACTGCGCCGTGCTCCCCTCACTTCTCCCCTGCTGAAGTAAGCAACCATTGGTTTTTTTAATATTTTACTTTAAAAAAAATTCTTTGTTCTAAATATTTTTTTAAATATGCTTATATTATGTCTTCTTGCCCATACTGATCATCGTGGTTTCGGATGTGACAGGGTTTGAAAAACACCCCGTATATAATATATGAGGGCATTGAAAGCAAAGATAGCAACCCCCATTTTTTTTTTTTTATTTGGTTATGATTTCATTGTGTAGTTTATCAACTTTATTTTTATAAAAATCATGAGTTGAGTTGCAAATATAGTTTAAAATCATACTTCTGATGGTTTGAAAATAGTGCAAACATAACAATACCCATCAGCCATTTATTCGACCAATGACAGACTTGAGATTTAAATTTTCAAAATGACCGTGCTATACAAATATTAATAAAGTTATTTGATTTCGTGTTTCTATTAAAGCAAATTTATTAGTATCTTAAAGTTTAAGTTAAGTGAAAATAACATTTCTAACATAGAAACTTTCTTTGGCATAAGTGTAGCAGTTTTTGTTATTTTTCTCGAAAACACCAACACGGGAGTATGCTAACTTGGATTCTAATGCCCTCATATATCATATATATCGGTAGAATGGCAGAAGAGACCGTCTCTATTTTTTGTTGATATTTAGGAGAGATGAAAGAAGACTCAAATTCGAGACTTTAATCTATAAACTAAAATATTTCAGTAGGGCTGTTCAATAATTGATTATCATTTTAAATGATGCTGTTTTTTATTTATTACTAGCGGACCCGACAGACGTTGTCCTCCTCAAAAGTTGGCTCGCCTGCTATTAACTGGTTGAAAAAACGTTTCCTTGTAAATAAGGATACACGTTATTTATTTTTGCAATTTAATAAGGGTGAGGTTTTTGTTTTACCTTTTCATGTGATTGGCTTATAGGCCTCGTCGTGCTTAAATCAAAATCATATAAAAATGACTACTCAAGTGCCATAATCCACGGAGAAAATACGGGAATACGTGTTAATGAAGAAAAGTCAGACCTCGTTTTACCCTGAGGATGAGTTGAGTGTCATAAAATTATGACACTCAACTCTTGCTCAACGCGAATTCAGTCATCCTTTCACCGCGAGCCGGGTTTTGACGTGACTTCATGTTTAATTCAAAACTAAAAGAAAATAAATAACTAAAAGTATTTTTTTTGTCCTAGCTTCAATTTTATTAAGTTGTTATTTATTTAATTTGTACCTGTATATTTAATACAAGAAACTGTGTTTACCATTGTTGGAATGGACTGTATAAGTCCGTCAATAAATAAACAATAATAAAAGGAAAATGAATATATCGTGAAAGCGTGCAAAAATTATCCGTTTAAAAGCAAAAATACTTTTCATTGATATGTAAGTACCTATTTAGGTACTTGTTTATGATTGAATTCCAAAACCAAATCGTTTTAATATTCAAATATTGAATATAATTAGGTACCTAGTACTTAAGTACTTGCTTATGGTTGAATTCCAAAACATAAAATAATAATTTTCTAAAATATAGCATTATTTTTGCAAATGTCAAACTCTGCGCTATTTACCGACAGTGGTGTATTTTATGTAAGAATCGGTTTTTCAAAAATATATCAAATATCGGTTAAAATTTTTAAGCTTTACTAAAAATCCATTAACAATAAGTTTAAATGTAGAAATAAGGGAATTGTAAGGAAATTGATCAATCTAGTATCCATGAAAAATAATTGATGTTTGTAAACGTTAAAATACACACTTTTTTTATATCCAAAAAACAACATCCTCCGATTTTTTTGGAATATGCATTTCAGTCGAATGCAACCCTGGAAGTTCGATGAAAAACAAATATTCTCTCCTAGCTTTTTTTCTGATGAACATATTAAAGATATTATTATTTACAAACCTGAGTCACGTAAATTAAATTACTTTGCAAAAAACCGTATTTAAATTGGTCCGGTAATTATCGAGTCCATAAAAGACAAGCTTTCATTTATTCATTTTTTTATATTTAGATTTTATTTATTTGTGTATTTAATAAAACTGTTGAAAACTAACTTCTGCAGATGGTCTTTTCTGCCACCTGGCTACCGGTATATTTTATATTACGAGTATGAACAAAAATAGTTATTTTATATTACGAGTATGAACAAAAATAGTTATTTTATGTTACGAGTATGAACAAAAATAGTTATTTTATATTACGAGTATGAACAAAAATAGTTATTTTATATTACGAGTATGAACAAAAATAGTTATTTTATATTGCGAGTATGAATATTATTTTATCTTACCTTCTTAGCGCAAAATGTATTTCTACAGTTGAAGAATCAATCCGGGCCCTATGCAAAACTGGGTGTGGATAGAGAAACTATGATGATGATATTTTACCTAGAAAAATGTTGTATTCTGTTTTTTCGTATCAAATTTTCCGTATCAAAATTGAAATATTCGGCAAATTATAAGAACGCTAATATTTCTTTTCTCGAAAAAAAATTTTAAAACGTTTTATTTGGTAATTAATATTTTAAGGCTATATTGTGTTAATAAATAAAGTAAGCATTGTGTATTATTCTAAATTATTTTACGTAATGAAATTGTAATTATTAACCTCGATGCGCACAATTTAATTATTTCGTTATGGAAAAGGAAGTAAATTTATATTGTAAATACCACTGGTAATCCGCGGATGTTATTTTTCCGTGATCAATAAATTAGTGTAGGTAAGTGTCTAGAATCCAAATGTTAAAATGAAACAATAGAATATACTTTGATTTCAACTAATTAACGACTAAACTAAAAAAAAAGAGAAACATTAGGTTGAATATCAAGTAGTTATTATTTCTGGAAATTGTTCGCCTACATCAGTGTTTCTCAACCTGTGGTTCGCGACTCCCTAGGGGGTGAAAAAAGTAAAAATCAATGGTGGAAATAAGTGGCATACAGCCAGCGACCGACCGAAGTTTTGGTTTCGGTTTCGGCTAGTTTCGGCCGCGGTTTCGGTTTTGGACGAAATTTGGCTGAAATTTCGATTCAGCTGAATCCTGCGGTCGAGATATGCCAGATAACGTTCGGCTGTATAAGTTATATGTACAACATAACCACTAACCAAAAAACACTAAAAAGTAAGAAATTTTCTCATTTAAGATACGGGGTTTCAGGGCCAAACCCCGAACTTCAGAGGAATATTCCCCACGGTAAGCATTTAAAAAATCCTCATTAAATTTTTCAAAAAAGTAATTTTATAATAAAAAAATATTTGTTTCGTCTCAAAATGGAGTAAGTCTTTAATTTCTTGGATTAGCATCCCTTCCACAACTCCTCCTCAAGGAGAGGGGTAGGGGTTTGTGGAGGGACTGCTTGTCCGACAAATTAAGGATTTACTACATTTTGAGATCATAAAAAATACTTTTTTTTAATGACTTTTTGGAAAAATTTTATTAGCATTTTTTAAGCTTACCACGAGGAATTTTCTTCTGAAGTTTCGCGGTCTGGCCCTGAAAAACCGTGTTTACCCATGCTTTTTAATTTAATTTTTATTTATTTATTTCGTACATTTAATTATATATACATTATTTTTTTTATAAACTTTGTCCAGCTAACAAGGGTACATACCCCGTTCCATGCTAGACAACCACATTTTAATACCTAATAATAATTTAAAAAACTCATGTAAGGTTTAATGATAAAAACGCCAAATTTTAGGCGTTTTGAAGTTACTTTTAACAAATTTAAATAAATAAATACAACAAGGTTTCAGTTTTTGCTGAAACTAGAACAATAGCTGAAATTCAGTTTCGGCTGCTGAAAATCTTGTTTCGGTCGGTGATACAACATACAAGTAATATAATAAAATTAAGGTCCTGTGGTGGAGAGGGCAATATTTTTAAGGTGATTAAGATCTGGCAGCCTGCCCCCCCCCCTCCTTAAGGATTTAGTCACCTTAAAAAGATATGGCACCACCCGCTTCCTCCCTCAGTCCTTAATTTGATTTATTTTGTCAACAAATAAATGGTTCTGGGGGGGGGGGGGGGTGGTCAGCCAGATCCTTTTTTACTCGTAAGGGGGTCGCGTGTTCTATCCATTGGTATGAAACAGGCCTACATAATTATATTTTTATAATACTTATATACATGCTCGTGTTCTTACCTTTTAATCTATACTTAAATCTCTTTTTTTAATGAAAATAATTGTTTTGATTCTGACATTTCAATTTTGTGCATAACGCTGCTTTCTCATTTTTTTTTTAAATTCGCACAGTAAATTTTATCAAGAACATAATAGACTCCTATCATTATCATCACTACTTTCAATCTACATCCGATGGGTCATAAAGCACTTGTAAATTCAGCGTATCCCAATTATCTGTTACATGCTCATTGCCACAATTACGGAAGCCGCAACTACTACACTCATTTTCGAGATTTTTACAGAGTTGCCATTGAATCAAAAACACTTGTCCAAAATTCTGGTTCTGTTTCACAGATAACTGTATTCTTTAACCGCCTGGACACGTTTAAAATTGATACCTTTGCGTACCAGGTTATTGTATACAATTACTTGCAATGAGGAACTTCAGCCCTAAGGGAAATTGGATACAAAAAATGTTTTCTTACGCGGGGTAAAAATTAGAGCATTCAATTTGTATCGCCAAGTTTCTTGAAAATGTACAGAAAAAAATAATAAGAAATATTTTGATAAAAACGCATTACTTTGAATGACGTCACTGTTTCATGTAAATCAACGTATGATCTGAGAGCTATGGAAGATTCCCGGTCTGCTTGTCGCTTCTGCGCCAATGGGAAGAACTGAATGAGAATAAGTGGAAATAAACCCCTGACGTTACACGCGGAGTTATTTCAGAAATACAAAATATTGAAAAAATCGTAGCGCTGATAAAACGATATACAAAAATTGAATTTTTTTTTTTAGTTAGTTTAATAGTCTATTAACAACTAAAAAAAACTGAATTTCCTCATTGACGAGGGAAGTTTATTTCCAAATATTCTAATAAACGAGGATAAGGAAACATCGGTTTATTTTTGGACGTCCGCGTCCGGTCTTGACGGGCACATCCCTATTGTAATTTTAGTACCGTAGGTAATAAAATGAATTCATATAATGAACCTTCATAAACCACACAATAGTCCACCTAATTCTATTTTGGTTCGACATTGACTTACATCCATTGTCTCCTCGCCTCAATTGTGGCAATTTACTAAATAAGTTTTATAAATTAATGGCCAGGCACTGCAAAGGTTTAGTAAAAATGCAGTGGCGTAGGCGTATGGGTGGGCGATCATGCGGTATATATGCCACCGCCAAATAGATAAAGTAGCCACTCAACTAAGCGGCTAGGCTGTTCATTGAATGCTGGCATACGAAAGGCTTGAACGTTGCTTAGCCTCTTTAATCTTAATATAACAATTATATATGTTTTAAAAATATTTTGTTATGTGAACTTAGGTTGGGTTAAGTTTTATTTAAAAAAAGTTTTTTTGCTTAACTTAAAACTTAATAATCAATTCATAACTTGACTTTATAAGTTAAGTAAAAACGTTTTTTTTTTATAAAACTTAACCCAACTTATCCTAACTTGATCCAGCGGCTTTTAGTTCAGCCGTTTTCAAAGGGCTAGGTTTGAACCAGCAAACGCATTGAACGTTGAGCTATCTTTATTTATTCAATGAACGGCCTAGACGTTCAGTTGAATGTCGGCATTTAATGAACAGCCTAGCACAGTAGAGTGACTGATTTAACTATTTGGCGGCGACATATACAATCCTAATTTTCCTCATATTTCCTCTTTTAATTCTCTTTATTTTCCCTTCTCACTCTCACCTTGTTTTATCGCTTTTTCTTTTCCTTCCACTTTTATGAAAAAAATTGTTTTAAGACGCATTATTTTATTTTATTTATTGTTTGAACCGTCGTATAATTTTATTAATCAAAAATGAATGCATATAATTGTACGGCAGGTCCTACTATATTATATGTTCTCTTTTGATGTATCTTAAGTAAAAGAATTAAATCTGTAGGTTTTTCCAAATTTTTTGTATTCTAAATAAATAAATAAGCTTAGTGAATATCCCCCTTGAAAACCGAGAAAAAAAGGAAATTCAAATAGTTGATCAGTTAAAAATTTCCTTACGATATCAACAAAGTTCGTAAATTAATTATACACTGAAAAATGTTTAATTTAAAAGTGTGTCAAAAAGCTATGTTTGAAATCGCAAAATTCAGTATTTAAAATATCTAAATAGCCACGACAGATAAGTAATTTTTGAACATAACTCTTTTGGGCAATTAATTGCAAAAAATAATAGTAATTATATAAACGAATGTGAAAAGGAAGTAATATTAGAAGATTCTGATAGCATGATTTATATGTGATTTACACATATTAATATTTTTAAACATTTTATAATGGATATTAATACGTTACAAACTAAACAATGTATGTACTTTTTCGAAATCAAGTACTTGGGGACGAGTGATACTTTAATCCGCAAATTTGGAATATCCAGTGACCGGTTTCATCGCTTTCCCAGTCTCGAAGATGTCGCGAAAGTGATGAAACCGGTCACAGATATTCCAAATTTGTGAATTAAAGTATAACTCGTCTTTTATTTCTTTAATTAATTACAATTAACTTCCATCAAGTATTTTGACTTACAACGTTAAGGTTCGATTAGATAAGATTTTCGCTTAGTCTCGGATTTGATTCCCGACATGGTTGACATAAAATATTTATTTAAAAAGGGTGTTTTCACACTAGAATATTTCGTAGTCCCTTGACTGGCACCTGAAGCGTAAGACTAATCATCTTGCCTTCATGTAACAAAAATGATCATGATACGCTGCGATTTGTGCACCAATGCAGTGCCCTATGCATCATTATGTGTGGAAAGGGAATGATGATGATGTTACAAAAGTGTATCTACGCCACTGTATGGAAGGTAGCACCGGTAAAATGTGCGGATGTTGTGGGGTTTTTGTGAAAATGTTTTGAACGGAAAATGAAGTAATTGAAGTTTTTTTTAGTATGTTTGTATATAAACTACATGTAGCCATAATATACGCACTGAAGATTATGTTAATTGAGTTTCTTTATTATGTTTCACACACCTAAGTTTCACGTTACATTACGTCGAAACTGCAATTAATCTGAATTTCGGCATTTATTTATTGTTTTGCAAGCGTATGTGTGCTAACATCATAACTACTTCAATATAATTGCATAAATAAAGTTAACTAGTGTAAAACATGACACTTCCTCTTTATCTTAAAAAAACAAAAATAATATAACTATACATTTTTACAGTTTTCATATTTTTACTAAAACTTAAATCGCACCAAGCCACTTTCTGTAGCTTCTTGGTGGAAATTATATTTATACTAACTTATATTATATTATCTACATTTATTTTATTTTATTTAATTTTATTTGGGAAATTTTGATAAATCCACCTGGTCCATGAAAAAGTATAGAAATTGAAAAAATAAAAATTTCAGGCGTTGCCTAGTATGTAGGTGAAATAATTCAATTAGATGAATCTCACCCGCATAAATAAAGGTTTCAGCTCTTTAACTTCACAAACATCAACAGATGAAAGAATTGAAGTAATATAGATGTTCAAATATGGGCAGAATGGTGAATGTTACACAGTGTGCAAAGTGGCCACTTAAACCAGCCAATGACAGGTCATAAGCCCTGTAGATGCCTTGACTTCTATATTACCTTCTTTAAAATGTTCTTCATCTCTGTTGTAATATGTTAATGTTAACAGCTCCCCAGGGAGTTGAATCCAGTCCTTAAGGGTCTACAAAAATTTGGACAAACTCAAAATATTGTTGACACACCTCTACACTTACAATCATACAAATACACACAAACACACCCTTTTGTTGTACCACAATTTAATATGTATGATTTTTATTTAGAAACTTCGCTGGTCTGTCTTTAAACCGTATCTTTTTTATGTTATTATATCATTGTCGACTGTTTATATCTGTAAAATAAATAAATACAATATGGCCATGACTGCAGTATGACCATGCATTTAAAAAAATACGAATAAAAATCTTGCATAAAGGATGTTTAAATAAAAGTCACGAAAAATGTAATGTGGCGTAGTATTTTATGAGTAAAGTTAGTTTTTATAGCTAATTGAGGAATAATATTGTTCAATAATGCCCAAGTTCTCTTTAACGACCCCATCAACCCAAAAGTCGCACTTAGTTGTGCTCCAAACTCGTCGCCATGGATACCCCAAAGAACGCCATAATAACCAATATGACCATTTTAGTGTGGCGATTAGTTTTCGTGCACGATTATAAATTATTTCACAACCAAGAAATCTAATTGTTGCTTTGTATCAAAATGATTTAATACGGAGTTTTATCAAGAAATATCTACAAAAAACATTAAAATCTTATCATGTTTTTTTCTTTATCGTTATTTTAGTGAATGAATCGTTCACACGTGACTGGACTGCTATCGTTTACGTTATAAACAAATACGCTTAAATAATATTAGAAATTATAAATAAACATTGACTGATAATAAAATGAATATAAAACAACTTTGTTCACTAAATTTAATTCGGGAATCAAACTCGCGACGCCAGTTTCACAGTTGGCCGCCGAACCAACTGCGCTACGATGCCCGTCACAAATAAAAAAATCATAAAGTTGGTGCTTTAAATATTAATTTTATTAAAACAAATATTTGTTTTGTGTAAAATTATTAAATATATACTATTTGCCGATTTTATAAAGTTTAAACTGCAATTATTATACTTTCCAGGGAAAGACAGGCAGGCAGGCTTATTGGGCTTTTACATGACCGGTACAAAATTAAAATTCAAACGTTTTATTGCAAAAGTCAATATGTAGGTCTTAATACGTGTATCTAAATTATATATATTTTTCAAAGTATACTTTATAGATACTCGTATATGAAAATAAAGATAAAATATTACGGTTAAGGAGGTTGGTACAAAATTAAATATTTTCAAATTTATATCTGTTTTGGGCAAAAAAATAAGTAAACAATTGGTATTATTTAAGTGAAGGTACGTAAAATACAGAAAGTCGGTGATTTTTACAGCATTCAAATAAAGTTTTATTTATTTTGATTTTATCGCCGTGAGAATTTTTATTTCGTGTCAACCATATTTATTGGAAAGTTAACAGACAATTATTAAATCATAAGATAAATATTATAAATTAATTTCATTAAGTCGGCCTCGTGGTGTAATGGTCAGCGCGTCTGCCTACATGAACGCGTCTGTTGACATAAAATATTTCATGAAGGTGTTTTTACACTAGAATATTGTATAGTCCCTGGACCGACATCTGAAACGTAAGACTGCTCATCTTACCTTCATGTAACAAAAAATATCAAGATTCGCTGCGATTTGTATACTAAAGCAGTGCCCCATGCGCAACTAGTTGCGGAAAGGGAATGATGATGAAGAATTTTTAATCTTAGAACCGGCAGTGGAAAACGAATCATATTAATTTCTCTGTACTCGTTTCCGAGCCGGTGTAGTCTGACAATTGGAGAGTTTACAAAACGATTCTGTCTATCAGACGCCCCAACAAAGGTAAACTGCAATCTTGTTCATCTATCTGGTACTTTGATACATATCAGTCTTATTAAAGCCTCGGCTTATGTGATAAAAGCGCGATGTATGTGATAATATTTTTAAGGATTTAAATGAATTAATGTGTGTGTGTGGTAGACGTGATCGAGTGTCAACTACACCGGTGTCAATTATTGGCGTTCACAAGCTCGTCTAGGGAACATTGTCTTTTTATTCCCTTTTATGTCATATTAATATCACATACAAATAATAATATTTAAAAAATAAGTATGCCAAGATAGAGAGTTAAGGCGTTCTATCCTCTCTGTCTACTCATACGGGGAAACGGCGTGATGGTTT
This sequence comes from Micrasema longulum, assembly GCF_059751315.1. Classification (NCBI taxonomy): domain Eukaryota; kingdom Metazoa; phylum Arthropoda; class Insecta; order Trichoptera; family Brachycentridae; genus Micrasema; species Micrasema longulum. Next base: position 69,192 of record NW_028279550.1, on the reverse strand, counting down.
GTTTGTTTAAAAATAAGTAAATAATTCAATAGTAAATTTTTATTTTAAAAAATTAAAAAAGTCGGTGTGACCCTTGAGTCTCACGTGATTGCGCCAATTTCGTAATATGAGGTGCAAGTTTAGTCAAATATAATCTCAAATCTCCTCTTTGACTTTGGTAATCGATTTGACGACTTTTTCAATACACGCGTTCCTGCACTAAAACCCTTCTCTACTAAATAGGAAGATGAAAATGCCATGATGGGTATTTTTTCTAATTTCTTTACGGTATTGATGGCGAAAACGAACCCAAAAAGCATTATAAACACATTGATTGAATACTATTTTTGCTTCGCAGTCATTTTGTAAGTCAATAAACTGCTCTATTTAATTTGAACTGGCACTTTCTACGTTTGATAAAAATGGATAACCAGCCTCGGACGGGACAAAGCTTTCACTCATAGGTGATATTTTAAACTTTTTTGAATGGGCCTATATTTTATATGAAGAACGTGATATTTATTTATTTATACATTAATCACATAAGCCAAATAACAAACAAATATTCTACTTAAATTTTTATTTACATCCCTACAGAGATGAGGTAGAATTTTTTCAAATTCAGGATTATGGATATTCGAGCGTTTACAGGGCTTATGACCTGTCATTGGCTGGGTTAAGTGGCCACTTTAAGTAGGTACTACAACATTCCCCATTCCGCTTATTAGCGAATATCCACACCAGGTAACATTTTTAATTTTTGTATTTATGTTACGAATCGAGAAACCATCCACAAGCGAGTTGGAGCGCGGTAAATTATTAATTAACGGAATTCTACTTAAACACTAAGGATAAATCAAGCAAGCGAAGGAGTGCGGTATAGCGGAATACTCTCTCATAGAGGATCTATCTGTTCCTATATATACGCAATGCCTGTTCTAAGGAACCGATATGTTGCGGCAAAAAATAATAATATAAGGTCGTATTTGCAAAAGTGTACACGTATATAATAAGTATGAAAGTAATATATAAGTATGTATATAATAAAATAAGTATGTATATAATATCATAAATATGTACATAATATATAAGTATGTATATAACATATATATGTACAAATTAAGTTATAATTGTCAACAAATTTTTTGACTCTTTGCTTCCCATGTCTATCAACCATTTGCCGAATTTTTTCCCAAAACATGTTGTAATTTCGTTTTTCCAGATGTAAGGCACTAAGTTATATAGCTTTGGTCCCTTAAAAAAAATAATCTTTAAAACACCGCAACACGCGCTCTAGGCTCCTTCCTCACAGACCTTCGTGTTTCGTGTGCATGGTGTGCCCTGTCTAGGGTATCCCAGTGTTTATGGGTTTCAATCAAAAAATTCTTATATAAGATTGCCTTGCATCAATAACTCGTAGAGTTTTAAACAACTCTTCACTCGGGGACCTATATGGCCTTTTTAGAATAACTCTCAAAACAAATTTTTGAGGTTTTACTAGTGGGTCTAATATAGTCCCAGCAGCTCCTCCCCAACCTACACATCCGTAGGCCAAAACAGAGTTACAGAGTCCATAATATACACTTCGTATGTCTATCATAGACAGTATATTACGTAACGTTACGAACACATATATTAGTTTTCTTACTCTACTCACTAGATAGTCAATGTGCTTTCTATAGTTTAGGTTAGCGTCAATAAAGATCCCCAAATATTTTATGCGATCCACTCTTTCTAGTTGATTACAATTGCAGAATGTGGGTTACATGTGTTTTGATTCATGAATTTTTAATCATAATGTATTTTTGGGTTGACCCTTAACTGTTGGACTAAACGTTACATATTTAGTTTTCGTAGTGTTAAGCGTGAGTAGATTATTATCAAGCCAGTTTTTATTAGAATTGATTCCTAACTTTGCGTTTTTGTATGTTTGTTCACAAGTTCTTCCCTTCACAACTAAAACTGTATAGTTAGCAAATGTACCAACTTTACCATCTATAGGCTACATAATTCATTGAAAAAATAAGATTTTAGGGCGTTGCCTAGTAAGTAGGTGAAATAATTAAATAATATGAATCTCACCCGCATAAATAAAGGTTTCAGCTCTTTGACAGTTGAAGGAATGTTGATGTTTAAATATGGGCAGAATGGTGAATGTTACACAGTGTGTAAATTAGCCACTTAAACTAGCCAACGACTGGTCATAAGCCCTGTGGATGCCTGGACTTCTATATTACCTTCTCTAAAATGTTCTTCATCTCAGTTGTAATATGTTAATAATAATATTTTGTCCGGTTAAGGGTTAGAAAGAGGAAAACGCACGCAAGGAAAAAGGTTCATTATATTATATCGATTGGTGCGAAGGTGCCCGAGAGGCGCAATGTACGTGGGAGCTTTATGTGTCTTGTGAAATGTTTGATGTTGCTAACCTTCTACATTAGAGCCGTGTTAGTTTTCCTAATGTGAGATTGTGATATTTCAGTACTTACACGTAATTCAGCATTACACGAGACTTATTATAAGACAATAAATAGGTTTCTCACGACTTAAAAAAACCTTTTGCATCTGTTTGGTAATATACTCGTAGCTATGAATTCTGTTACGAAATTGCGCCTAACGTATTTTCGATTCTCTTTTGTCCCCAGCGCCAAGACGAAATAGTAGTAGTCACCGGGTACTCTTAACTCACTCGTAAACAGTAGACGCTTTTTAAACTCTTGCTATAATAACATGCTGCATTGTTGGTAGAAAAGAATGGTGAAATCATACCAGAAAGAAACAAATTTATCTAAGTAATAGCGACTATAATAGACTGTTAACTTGTATTACTGTAAGTCAGTTATAAATGCGAACTTGGGTTACTTTAAATTGTTTATTGGATAATTGCTTTCACCTTCTTCTTTAAAGTACGAAATATTATATAAATTAATCGTTTTATTTAAAACCTATAGTAACATTTAAAAAAATGGTCAAAAGCAACTCAAAATTACGTAGGTATGTAGTATCAATCTATTTTTAATATAAGAAATGTTTTAGGATCAATAAATGATTGTTCTTTATTAAAAATAAAATCATAGTTATAAATAATTCCAAAATTAGTCATATTATTTTATTTATTTATTAACGGACATTATCCATTTATACAATTTATAGGGTTTTAATACTACAATAAAAGAATAGTTAAATCATTTAAAAAAAAGAAAAGAAGCATTGACAAACATAAGGGGACATCGAGACAGTTCTTATGTAGTGCTCGTTTAAATCTTTGTAAAGTTAAACAAAAAAAAAATCAGATTTTGTCTTGAGTTAACAATACGACAAAAACGGGTCATTGGAGAATTAAGGTCATATTTTGTTCTATGATGATCGTTGAACAGTACTTCATTGTTTCTCAACCTACGAGTCGGAATATGGAATTTTAATTGTCCCAGTAATGATGGATCATCGATTATACCATTTAGTATGCCGACCATATATATGGAATCAATATTAGTTCTACGTTTTTGTAGACTTGAAATATTTAACATTGACTCTATATCAGCCAAAGAATAATTACCTCTCTCTAGTCCAAGCATCGACGCTACTTTTCTAAGCAAGCGATGTTGGACTGATTCAATGTGATTTATGTGATTCACATAGAATGGAGACCAGACCACGGAAGCACATTCTAAAAGAGGGCAAACAGTTGAGCAATAAAGAGTTTTGATTGTACGGACATTAAGTAAAATCAGAGGATATTCTGATAATGAAGCCAAGTAATTTCAGTGATTTATTTACTGCATTATCTATATGCTCGTACGTTGTATTTTATTTTATTTTATGTAATTGAAATAAGCGGCACTTAGTGCCTTTTACATGTAAGTGAAATAAGTAAAATATAGTATTTAAAATAAATTATTACTAAACAGTTATTTGCAAATTAAGGAGTCAAAAAAAAAACACGGTTTAAAAGTAACATTACTAATCATAAAAACACTTGAAAAATAAAATATTTGGTGAAAGAAATATTTTGAACCCGTAAAAAAAAGAGAAAAAAAAGGAGGCAACACATATTAATAAAATAAAAATTCAATGTGCTCTTATTACAATTATTGTATTGCATATGCAAAAACAGAAAAATTGTATTTAGCTCGAAGAGGATAAATAATGACTAAGACGGTCGCCTTTCGAAGGGTTCCAGCCTTAATTTATGTTAGGATACTCTAATTAAATGTGATTTTTCTCACGTTGACTGTAATTGGGCATCTTGGCCCGTTGTGGTGGAAAAATGCTCGACCGTAAATGTGTTATTAAGTACGATATTTTCAAATATCTGTTTATGTATAGTGAACATTATAATTTTAATAAAACATCCGAAGTGTTTTTACTTTAAAACTGGGCATTGAAGCTGTTGACAGCGGATTCTGTTGATAAAACAAAGCGACAAAATTAAAATAATTCATTTCAAATCAGTTTGTACTTAGTATAAATGATTGAATATGAAACGATTTATGATAATTCTCATTGTCCCTTTTTAGCGAGGTCCTTTTAAGTGATACATATTATTCCATCTCCTTTGGTATTATGGACGCCGGGACCAGACAGGATGTTGTATTCCTTATGTGGATGTCCATGGTGGAGTGAGAAGTATTCTTTTCTTTATTGGACATAAGTGAATCATGGCGTACTTCCGTCACAGTTCTAAACCGCAATTATCTCGACCGTCCAAGTTGTTATTATACCATACCTACATTTTTACATCGCTTCCTTCATCTAAAGTGCATTACCTCATTAAAAATATTTAGCGATAGTTTACACTCAGAAGGAATAGCTACAATTTTATTAATTTTGGGACATTGACAACAAATTCACAAGCGATACTCGCACAGATAAATACGAAACTGGGATAGTCATTCCTTATAACTGTCCATAACACTGGTCACATTTTGTCGTTTTTGAGTTATTTATTGATTTGCTATCGGAGTTTAATTAGCTATGCGTGTATCCAACTCTTTTCGCTACCTCAACTGGACGGTTGTAAATTAAATATCTACTCATGATTAAAATACTGTCTAAAATGCGGTTAAAAAATATTTTGTTCCTGATTATGTTGAATATTTTATTTGTAAAAACGATATGTGTTTTTTTTAAATACATTAAAATGTGATAAATAACTGTGTTTTTAAAAAAAATAATGTGTTTTCATTCAAACTGCTCATACTCTTAAAAAACAAAGGAGTCCACTTTTACCATTTTGAATTTAACAATTCAGAAGTTATAGCAATAAGCTATTTTATACGTAAATTCAATACCGTAGTCCACTTTCGTCATAAAAATGCATTTTTAAGTTTTTTTTTTTTTTTTTTTAATTAAAAGAAATATTTGCGTTCTTATGATTTACCCAAATATTTAATTTTAATGGGCAATTTCAACTAGTTGTAAATAACTCACTATTAGAAAATGGAATCTAGTTGGGATAGAGTGGGATTCGAACCACGGACCTTTGGTCCGTGAGTCCGAGACACTAGCCACAGGACCACAATCCGATCAAAGTTGAAATAAAAATCTGAAATCCACTTTGTTTTAACGCAAAAAACATAAATATTCCCAGATATGCTGTTTTAAGTTGTACTATTATTATTAAAATAATCATTATTTTACATTAAGGGTAATAATTATCTCATTTGGTTCAAAAGTTAAGATGTTTTGAAAATCGCACAATCACAAAATCTTAAAATTTTGTTCAACGGGACTCCTGCGATTTGTACTTTAAGGTACAGTTATTCATAAATGATGTATCAGAGAGGTAGTTAATAATTTTATATGCATATTAAGTTCTCTATAGCGAAAGCCATCTTCAGGAGAAATATTCAAAATTGGATTTGGTCTCGGGGAAGAAACCATTGCGGGAGACTATTCATTATTCATAATAATGTGGCCCACATAGTGCTACGTGTTGTTCAGATGTTGATACGTACCTAATTTATATTTATATAATAATTTATATTTTTGTATTTTTAAATTGCATGTGTGTATTCACTTCCCGTTATGTTGTATCCCAACTCAACAAGTCTCATTAAATTTGGGATACGTTACTATTTTATGTAAAATATGTGGGAACAGTGTAATAAACCAATACCGGGGTGTCCAAAGTTTTTCAACTTTGCAAATCCAAAAAGTTAAAGATGTTGAAACATTTTCTTTATTTATTGAGTAATTTTAGCAATTCACATAAAAATATAAGCGAATAAAACTTTTTCTCGGATAATTTTGAGTACATGAGTCACAAATCTTTTTGATATCATGCACATGGTGAATTGAATTCTTAAATACTCGTATATGAACGTAGTTATGCAGAAAACAGCCAGCCATAGAAAAGTGGAACTGAGATGATAGCACTTTTGTGAAAAGAATGAATAATAAAATCTACACAATAGTTGGAATGGTTTTTATATTGGCAAATGATAAATAATGCACGCATTCGTTTTTTTATAATGCAAAAAAGAATTTAACTATGTATTTGACCAGACAGATCTAATTTTGAAAGAAACCTCGCACAAACTCTGAATGTATGAGGTGACATTCATTTTTTTTATTTTTTTTTATTTATTTCCAGAAGGTGATTATTACAGTTTTTTGTATAAAAGTGGCCTGGCTGTTTTAAACAGAACATAGAATTGACCTTCCTGAATTCGATAACACCAGTATCTCATTTTTTCAAAATTGTGGACTGGCTGCTTTCTACATAATTACGTTCACATGTTGTGGCATCGAGCCTGTTTCTGCACTTAGACGTTGTTGCACCATAATTAGAAAATCCCACTCCGCATAAAATAAATTGTATAAAACGGAAGTAAAACTTGTTTTGACACATTGGTTTACTCTTTTAACAAACTCGTCCTGATATTATTTGATCTTTAAATTTTTGTTTCCAATCAGCGTCACTGATGAAATCAATCATATTTTCATAATCACTTGCGCTTAAGCCTACGTCATCTGTCTCGAAAAATGGATTCTGTACCCAGGAATCGTCCTTACTAGTTTGGGAAAATATTGCGAATGATTTGTTTTCGTGTGGAATTACTCGGATTATTAATTTTAATTATACTTAATTTGCGGAACACCTACTCAGGCTCCCCGGAACACTAGTGTTCTGCGGAAGATAATTTAAGATACCCTGGCCTATACTTATGTGTTAGTGCCTGTCGTTGAACCAAGTAAACATACAAATTTTGCTTGTGTAAGTACGCACGTTTGAATGATTAAATAAGAACTTTTTGCCCCGCAAAAAAGTTTATTAGAGGTTTGGATGGACTGTGCTGTTGTAATAAATTTATAAATAAAACCAAATAACTAAGTAAGTTCTATTGCATTTTTTTTCTGGTGTCTGTTCTTTCCGAACCTGTTGGCTATTGGATAAAGTTTCTGTTTAAATACATTCTACTTTTGGGGCCTCAACATTTTATTTTACAACCATCCACAATTTCTCTTTCTTCTCTAACTCATATAGTGTCCATGCGGCTCGACTGTGGAATCATCTCCCATCCACCATCAAAGATGTTACTACATTATCTCTGTTTAAATCACGTCTGAAGAAACATCTCCTTCTACTACTACTACCATCACGCCGTTTCTCCGTAGGGGTAGGCAGAGAGAATGGACCGCCACACACGTCTATCCTGGCATATATTCCTAGCTTTTTCCACATTCATACATCTTGTCATACATGGCCTTCGGTTCTGTCTGCTTTTGACAAGACCAGACTTAAGATTTTGGTTTATCTGATCATGCCACGTCTTCCTTGGTCGTCCTAGTCTCTCGTTGCCGTTTATTTTCGCCATATATACTTGTTTTACCATTCTTTCGTCGTCCATTCGTTCTACGTGACCAAACCATCTTTGAGACCCTTTCTTAATCTTGTCAATTATACTTTACTCAGATTTACACTCTCGCCTGATTTCATCATTCGTAACCCTGTCATACATTGATTTCCCACACATTCGTCTAAGAGATCGCATTTCAACCGCGTTCACTCGGCTTTCATCCTTCCTCTGCCAGTTTCATGTTTCACTTCCATACATAAGTGTTGGGACTAAAACTCCGTTGTGCACTGCCAGTTTAGCTTCGATTGACATATTTTTATTAGAAATTACTGTGCTTAGTGCTCCGTTCATTTTGTTGCCCGCATACGCTCTTCTTTCAACATCCTTTTCTACTCTTCCAGCTCTTGAAAACATGCTTCCCAGATAGACAAACTCTTCTACTTGCTCGAGACATACGTTGTTTACATATAATCTCCTTGCTCTTCCATAATCTCTCCTCCTTTCCTTTTTCCCATTGAGTAATAGTTTTGATTTAAAGTAATTTATAATTTATAATGTTTATTTCTATTTTTGTATATCTTTAGCTTTTTAATCTTTATTTTCTATTGAATACGTTCTGTAACTTGAATTATAAAAATATTTTTTCAAATTTTATTGGTTGGTTTGAAGAAATTGCCATTTGGCAATAAGCCCGCCAATGTACAAATAACATTATGTACAAAAAGTTAAATAAATACAAAAAACTCATTTTTTTACTATGTACATATTGATTATTTTGAATTTTTAATCAATTTCTAATTAAACAATAAATAAAATCAGTTGCTACTTTATTTGTTCTGCCAGATACGTATTGTCTATGTAGTATGTATAATTTAATTCTACCTTTATCATGATCAAGGCAACCCCCCACGTAAGCGAGGTGATCGGTTTTACGCTCGTTTAATTCCACTCCAGTTGAGGGTAACAAGATTATGTAATAGCATTATATAGACTAGTACCTTCTCAGATTTACTGTTTTACATTACGTAATATATGAATAGATTCGATTACACGTCAAATTCACTACCCTCCTGAGATTATTCCAAACCCTTATATAACATATTTTATATTCTATGAGTTAGTTACGCCATACTTTCTTATTTACGCTGGTATTTAGTCATAGAATTAAGAATAGTCCAGAAGGATCGTAGAATCATAAAAATACATCGGACTGTGTCCAATAATTCCCCCACTGTGCCTCACTTTCGCCGCGCGCATTCGTGAAGTCGCCGGGTAATGTTGCTTGATGGGAAAAAAATAATCATAACACAAATGTAAGGTAAAAAAAAAGCTATCTTTTAATTTCTCTAAAATTTTATTGTGCACGCGGAAACATTGATTCACACAACAGAGTAGATAAGTAAACGGTCATTTAATAGGAGTAATTGAATTAATGAACATAAAATATAAAACAAATTTTATTTGACATAAAACGGATATTTTTATATCATGTTAAATAATATTTGATGTTTTAAAGATAATGTCGTTCAAATGTCCCCCACGGCCTTGTTTAATCCAAGGTCTAATTTTCATAGGTTCTCTCATTAAATGAGCAAATTAGGATAAAAAAAATTACTACGAAAAATATTTATCCTTGCTATACAAAGTTATTATACGAATGAAAGTGATGCTAGTATCGCAATAAATCTGTTGTATTGTATAAATAAGAGCACAATAATAGAACTTATCACAAGGAAGACAATGACGCTGTTCTGTGGCCGGAGTTTGTGTGAAAGAGACAAAAACAAAAGAAGGAATTCGTTTAATCAGTCGGTTATTGGCAGTGAGCAGGAGTGCGCGCTAGTTATACGACCGGCGTATTTATGATTTTAAATTTATTTTGGTATAACAAATCGAAATTATGTTATAATTTTTATAAATTATAGAAAAGGAATTATTGAAGAGCATTTTATTTTGTTAACAAATGTCTGAACTTCAGAATATTCTGTTTTTTGCTTAAGGTAATACGATATTACACCACCGCGTTAAAGGAATTTTTGAGCTCAGCCTTTTTAGAGTTATGGATGAAGTATGCCTTCTGCATGTCATAATGGAGGGGATGACCGAGGGGACAAATTCTAGGGGACGCTCACGCCGAGAGTACCTGGAGGACCTATTAGAGGACGTGCGCTGCTCATCATATGTTGACTTTAAAAGAGCAGCACAAGACAGGGAGGAATGGAGGAGAAGAATGAAAGTAATTGCTGCCAGCCAATCCCAGGATTGAGACCAGAGAGGAAGATGCAGTCTTCCATAAAAATGGTCTCCGAGTTTCCCGTTGAGATGTCAACTCATGTGAATTCTTCTAAACCACATTGACATCTTGTACTTATCATCATCCCTCTATTCGCATCCGATGGTGCATAAGGCATTGTATTGTTTAACCACTTATCGTATCTATTAGAACAGGGTTTCCCAAACTAATATGTTCCACGGAACTTCAGCATTCCACGAAGCCTGAATAGGTGTTCCGTAAAAAATGGGAATAATTCTAAACGAAATCAACTCTTTAGTCGTATTTTCCCAAAACAAGAAAGGACGGTTCCTGGTTTTGGTACTTGTGAAATAACTCTTATTTTATCATAATACTCGTGACTCGTAGCTGCCTGTCACACCTTAGTTAAATTTCCTATTAGGTCACCGTTATCAACAGCGACTGTACCTAATTATCCTATTTTATCGAATGGCTGAAATTTCTTGGTGTCCGACTACTACTACCATCACGCCATTTCCCCGTAGGGGTAGGCAGAGAGATTGGACCGCCACATACGTCTATCCTGGCATACATTCCTAGCGTCTTACACATTCATACATCTTGTCACACACGCCCTTCGGTTCTGTCTGCTTTTGACATGACCAGACTTCAGATTTTGGTTTATCTGATCATGCCACGTCTTCCTCGGTCGTCGTCGTCTCACGTTACCGTTCATTTGACTTGTTATACTTTTCTTTCGTCGTTTATTCGTTCTACGTGACCAAACCATATCAGAGACCCTGTCTCAATCTTATCAATTATACTTGACTCAGATTTACACTCTCGCCTGATTTCATCATTCGTTACCCTGTCATACATTGATTTCCCACACATTCGTCTAAGAGATCGCATTTCAACCGCGTTCACTCGGCTTTTATCCTTCCTCTGCCAGTTCCATGTTTCATTTCCATACATAAGTGTTGGGACTAAAATTCCGTTGTGCACTGCCAGTTTAGCATATCGATTGACATATTTTTGTTAGCAATTACTGTGCTTAGTGCTCCGTTCATTTTGTTGCCCGCATTCGCTCTTCTTTCAACATCCTTTTCTACTCTTCCATCTCTTGACAACATGCTTCCCAGATCCAAAAATTCTTTTACTTGTTCGAGATATTCGTAGTTTACATTTATTATGCAGTCAGTAACCTCAATATCCCTTTCAAATACCATCACTTTTGAGTTACTTTCGTTCATCGCCAATTCGCTCTCCAGGCATACATCATACATTCTAGAGACTATTTGCTGCAAATCAGCCTTGCTGCTTGCTAACAGAACTGCATCATCAGCATACAACAAGCGGCTTACTGAAAAATAATCCATTTTTACTCCAATACCCATACATTCTTAGTGTCTGAGATCTAAATAATTAACCGAGAGACAAATGACCTATTAAGTGAGACCAAAGAAAATAACTTGTCCAAATAAAATAAGATTTGTCCAAGAAACTGAATCATAAAATATCATAAGCGTTACCCACCACGCAACTATGGATCAAGCCTTATCTTTCGCACACAATTGTTCCTAATCATCGTCATCCCCCTTTCCTCTGGCACTGCATTGGTAAACCAAAGCAGCTTGTTTCGATAATCTGTTACATGAAGGTAAGGTGTCAGTCTTACGCTTCGGGTGCATTTTTGGAACGATGAAATATTGCAGTTTAAAATACCTTTAAAAGCAATCTTTCACATCATGCTGCCGGGAATCGAACCCGGGCCTCAAGAATAGTAAAGGGCGAACGCGTCAACCACTACACAACGAGGCGGACTTATCTTCACTCGATTTTCTTATTCAGGATTTTTACCTGAGATCAGCCATCGAGTTGAAAACACTCGTGCAGGGTTCTAGTTTTATTTCGCACACAGAACTGTTCTTTTCATCCGTCTGGACACAGAGATAAATAATGTACATTAAAAAAATACACACTTCATCGTCTGACTGCTTTTTGCGCTAGATAATCGCGTATATATGACAATGGTTTTCTGTTTATGGTGAAAATCAATATTATTATTCTTTCAATCAGCGTTTCTGTTTTACAAGTTTAATGCAAAAGGTCCATTGAAGGTCTTGTGTCCTCTTTTCAGGTCCGCATATTGCAAAGACAATTATTTTCAGCTGTATTGAACGGTAAGTTTTTTTTCAAAAAATCTTTGTTTACAAAAAATTCGCGTTTTTTTTAGAACTTACATTTACTGCTTTTAATGTCCCTATTGCCATCAGAGCAACCTAAGTACATACAGTCAATTTTCCTGTCACCCTCAATCTAATTTTCCCGATTCTGATGGCGGAAGGGTATGTTAGTTCATTAGCTTGTTAGTAAACCGGAAGAAACTCCTATCAGGAGAATCAAAACCGTCACCACCTCTCCACCGGCCAAACCTATAAAGCCAAAAAGATAATCATTGTTCGTAAATTCGCTCTATTCTCAGCACACCCTGTTCAAGACGAAAACCTAGCGTCAACCTATTTAAAACCTGGCATCATCTTAGTCAAGACCTATCAACCAATCTATCAACCAACCAGTGCAAAAGGTCCATTTTTTGTTTGATTTCTTCCAGTATCTTCCCGTATTAACTCGTATCTTGTTATTCGGGGCGTTTGCTTACTTAGCATTTTGTCGCCGTAATGAATAGATGTTAATGTTAAAAACACAAATTGAAAATTTCTATAGTCGCTTAAATACGTTAGTCTAGCATTTTGCCCGCTAGTTTATAATATTTGCATACTCGTGTTTTCACGTGTTATTTAGACACACCAACGCTATTTGCGAGTTTACTACGTAGAATAAAGTAAATTTTAATCCACACAGCTCCGAATCAGCTATAAAAGTCACATTGCGCGTGTTTGTAATTAGAACCGTGTTTATTTACCTGTCAGTTTATTACCAAATAAATTAACTCTATCACAGACGTCTGGTTTCCATTTCTTTTGATGCCACCTAGGATCTTTATAGTCAGGATCATAGTGGCATGAGAACAAAGAAAAAAAATAGAATTTAATAACTCACCCTTATTAGCCCCCTTAGTTAGACCCTGTAAATTGTAATAAAACAATAAATATATTTCAAATAATATAATATTTTCTTAAAGTACACCACCGCCAACACATGTTTCAATAATTTGTCTTACTCTGTTCCATTGCAATATTGCGTATTGTATCTTTTTCAACTTATTTTTAAATGTACCTACACTTAAGATAATATTTAGTTTTATATAAATTACCCTTACACTGTATAATATTCACCAGTCTGAAGATGCCCGTTAGAGGGTGAAAGCGCTAATTGGTCAAAATAAATAAGTGGAAGTGTACCAAGTATTTTTTGAATTAATAACTTATATGGAAATATAAGTTATTACATCATTACAATGGAATTCCATCAAGAATTGTCAATAAATAATTTAAATGAAACATTACATACCTTTTTACCAAAGGTGGTTGATACTAATGGGACAATACAGTTAATTTACAGTTATTGTTTTTGTGGTTTTATTTATGTACAAAATTTAATTTCTATTTGTACTTTTGTGTTTCATTATTTTATATATATATATTCCTCTGTACGTGTGATGTCACTGAACTCCTCCTAAACGGCTTAACCGATGTACGTGCGGTTTTCAGAGAAATATAGATCTTTGCGCTGTGCGTGTTCCAAGATATAAAAATCTTCAATCTAATATGCAAAAAAGAAGCAAGGAGCATAAATATTTTAAAGTTTTATTCATCGATTTACCAGGGTTGCATTCGAGGAGAATGCATTTACAAAAAAATAGAAAGATGTTGTTTTTTGTGTATAAAAAAGTTTGTTTTTGAATGTTTACAAACAACATTTGTTTTTTGTGGATCTCAATCAGATTCTTTCCTTAAATTTCTTAAAATGTCTACGCATTTTTTTTACTGGATTTTTGGTAATACTACTATAATATTATATTCAATACATTAAAACAAATTGTATTCCTATATAAGTATACCCCTCTGTTGGTGAGAAGACCGGAGTTTGACGTTTGCGAAAATAATGTTTTATTTGAAAAAAATATTTATTTTATGTTTTGGAACCCAACCATAAACAAGTACCTAGGTACCTACTTATCAATGAAAAGTCTATTTCCAAGATAATAGCAGGCAAACCAGCGTTCGGGCAGGACAACGTCTGTCGGGTCCGCTAGTGTATTATATATATTTTTTTAAATGTGAAAAACCACCAGGGCGTTTCAAAAATATATTATTTTAATATTTCAAAAATACATTGTTAAGATTTACGACGGCAGTTCCATCACCTAAAACGTTTATTATTTTTTATTTTTTTCAGTCTTAATTTTATCGTTTAAAGTTGAATGTGTACTTCAGTGATAAAGGAGCCATTAGTTTTCTTATTCCTTGAAATTGCTTCACTTAAACCGGTTAAATTGCTTCGGGTATCTATTTCCGTCTCGATTTTCCTACATTATTATGTCTCCGTAAGCCCTAAGAGAATGTACGATGTACGTGATACGCGAATATATACAGAAAGCCTTCTGTTTGAATTTGAACGCCCTGGTGGGTTAATTACTTTGGGGAAATCGTTCAACCCTTATACTATTATTCGCTGTAACCGTTTAACCCACATACGGATTTTGTATTAAAATGCTGTCATAAATCGGAATAGCAATCACAACGATCCTTCGGTGTTTTATAAGTCTTTTATGGTCTAAAATCTAATTACGGCCTAACATAAATTGAGTTACCGACTTCCGTTTTTTGATCAAGTCAACATACTCGTAAATAATATTCCTTTTAGTATTTAAAAGTTTTATCCTTAAACAACAGAAACGTAATTATTATCGACGTCTTGTTTTCATAATAAAAAAAGATAGTATTTTCCCAGCTTTTGTGATGCTTTTTTGTGTAATAAAAACGTTTCTCGTTTGAACATGATTTTTAAAAGACTTTTGACACTTGCCAAGACGATATGCTTAACGATCGTCTGTATTTATCTACCGAGCGACTACAAAGCCGGCTTCTTTAACGTCTCGATACGTACACTCCGGAAAATAGTAAAACAGACTGAAAAATATAATAACTAATTATTTTTTTATAGTGGCAACTTTTTTACGCCTAGATACTCTTATATGTTGATTGGGCAAAATCTAGCGACATTATTTTTTGCATCTAGCCACTTGTTTAAGAAACTGACAGTTATGTCAGAATTTAATTCGACTTCAAAATTTACTCATTTCTCTCTTATATTTTGAATAGGCTTTTAAGAAAAAAAGTACCAACCTCAAAACGATTAAAAATTTAAACAAATCGTAATTAAAGGAAAAACTGCTCGGTGGAACAAAATTTTTGTCATTTTTAATGCGTAGATAAACGTATCGAGGGATTCTAGACCCGTCGATATAAACCGATGTACTTACATTAAAACTTAATGGTGGGCGATCGGTAGTGTATCTTAGTAGTCGGTCGGGAGAATTTTATCTTCAACTGTGACGTCATACTGAAGCTATGTCATTTTAGAGCGTAGATATGTGTACCGCGACGTGCGCTTCCCCTTGTTTCATATCGATGTACCTACCCAAAATTTGAAGGTCGGTAGTGGATCTTAGGAATCGCTAGAGCGAATTTATCTTTAACTATACCGTCAAGGTAAAGGTATGACGTCTTTATCTTCCTATCATAATCGAGGCCCTGAGGATGTTAAAGAGCTCGCCCGCTACCTAATAGCCCAATACTCTACGGATCTGTGCCTGGAGGGGGAGATTTAGCAAAACGTACACTCTCGCTTTCCACACTGTAGCCAGGCTTTTTATAGACCTGGTCTTGGAGGGCGAGATCTATTCACGGGGACCTGTCATACTAGATCTTCACAGGTTGCAGTGACGTTGAAACATCATTCCGAATGACCCAGTGCCTTACAAGTCACGGAGTATTCTATAAATATTTGAAAAAATCAATAAGGCCGAATCAGAAGGATGCATGTACTGCAATGAACCACAAGACGATGCAGAACACACGGTGTTTGATTGCGATAAATGGATTAAAAAAAAGAGATTAACTTATAACGGACCTGGACATACCCGAAAGACTGATTCCAGATAGTCTTGTAGAAACTATGATTAAAAAGGCGCAAAATTGGGCTCTAATAAAACTCTTTATGGAAAATATACTAGAGAAAAAAGAAAAAGATGAGATGTCACAAGCGGAAGTATAGACAAACTGCAGGCAGAGGTATGGCCGCGAGGCGGGAATCGGTCAGCAGAGAAGAAAAGGGGGGGTTTCGCCGGTGTGAGTCCGGCACTACTCAGGCTATCCGAGTGTCCATAATGGATTTCCCCCCATCTATTAGAAAAATGATCGCAGTGACGTCAGGAGCTTGAATAGCACTGACCTCCACCAGTAAGAATAAGAATTTGTGAAGGTGTATGTCGACATTTTCTTTGAACCGAGTACCCATGGAAAGCCAACCCGAAATAGCGGTTTTAAAAACTTAATTGATATTGAATATTTTAATCTAGGGTTGCATCTTTACATTTCCGACATAACACAATCATATAATTACGTCACAATCAACGTGGTCACGTGATAACTGAATCACGAGATCACGCCACTTCTATACAGAAGCCAGAAGCTTTAAGCGCTAATTCTCTTCAGTATAATAATACTTGTGTTATATTAGTAAATTGGTATAATTTTAAAGAGTAGAAAGTCTGGAGTCCACATGAAGTTTACAGTCAATGTCGTTTAAACAAGGTCAGATTTTAGTCAGGACTAAATACGAAGTATGAATATTTTTAGTTTTCCTCATCTACCCAGTTCGCGGATTAATTTAAGTGCTCCCCCGTATACCTCTTTCCCCACTAATCGTCGCATTGGGGAAACAAGGTTCTATGTAGATTCATAATTTTTCTGAGACATGAATAATTTTAATCGGGTTGTGGTCCCGTGGCTAGTGTCTTAGACTCACGGACCAAAGGTCCGTGGTTTGAATCCCACTCTACCCCAACTTGATTCCCATTTTCTAGTAATGAGTTATTTACAACTCGTTGAAAATGGCCCTCAAAATTAAATATTTGGATAAATCATAAAAACGAAAATATGTTTATTTTTTTAAAAATAAATAAATGAATGCTTAAAATGAAGACATTATTTTATCTGATATTTATTTTAAATATTTTTTTTAACTTTTTGTACATACTTTTAATTGTACATTGGCGGGCTTATTGCCAAATGGCAAGTTCTTCCAACCAACTAATAAAATAAAAGTTGTATTTATATAATTCAAGTTAAAACATATTCAATAGAAAATAGAGATAAAAAAGCTAAAGAAATATAAAAATAAAAAGAAATGTACATAAATTACATTAAATCAATACTATTACTCAATGGGGAAAAGGAAAAAAGTGGAAAGGAGGAGAGATTAAGGAAGAGGATGGAGATATTTCTTCAGACGTGATTTAAACAGAGATACTGTTGTAACATCTTTGACGGTGAATGGGAGATGATTCTTATATTTTTTTAATAAACTTAATAATAATTAAGGATTGTTTTCGTTTTTTTTTGAAATTTTGATGCAGATATAACAAATATTAAAATTTTAATTCCATAAAAGTTAGAAGAAAAAAAAAACATATTTTGTTTGGTAGAAAATTGTTTTCATTAACGCGCTGTCATGCCTATGTACGGTTTAGTCTTCTCATGCTAGGGAAATGGAAGTCCCAATATTTTATTTCATATATTTTTTTTTTTAGAAAACAAACAACAAAATAAACATGAAAAACATATAGAATATAAGAATATTCTAACATAAATTGTAAAAAAGTCCATGTATATTTTCCTCAGTGAATGATACAAATCATTATCATCATTCCTTTTCCGCACCTTATGGTGCATAGGGTACTGCATCGGTACACCAATCGCAGTATATCTTAATCATATTTTTTTGTTACATGAAGGTAAGATGATCAATCTTATGCTTCAGGTACCAGTCCAGGGACAATAAAATATTCTGGTGTGAAAACACCCTTTTAAATAAATATTTTGCATCAACCATGTCGGGAATCGAACCCGAGACCTCTTACGCTGATCATTACACCACGAGGCCGACAAATAATACATCAGTGGTAGCCAACCCCCGGGTCGCGGGCCGGTACTGGTCCGCGAATCAAATGGTACCGGGCCGCCCAAAGCTCTGCTTTAAAAAATACGTAAAAAATCTACCACCATAGCACATAAATCCATGTTGCCATTTCTGACATTGCGGTGCAATCAAAACAAAACAACGGAATAAACTGGATATAAGCAACACGCTTCGGGTGTTATTGTCTCCTATTACCCCCAGATAGAACCGTCTCGTTGCAAAGAAACAAGCTAAGAATTCTTATTAATTTAAAGAACTAGTGAGTCAATAAAATGTTAAATATTTTTATCTTAATTTTTTGGTGTAACTGTATTTTATTTTTAAGGCATGTTTAATTACAATTAAATAACAAATATTGAATAACAATCTAAAATATAAACAATCAACGTCCCTCCCTTAGCGGGCCGCGATAAAATTAATAAACGTTGACCGGTACTGATATAAATTATTAATTTATTTCAATATACACCCACAAATAAAACAAAATTATCGATACAAAACTTGCCGGATCCAATGAATAAAATGAAATACATCAGGTAAATCAAAAAATAATCATTACTGATGAATACAGTTATACTAACTAGTAAAATGAGAATAAAGAGAGAGAGAAAAAAAAGAAAGAAGATCAATTGACAAGTTAAAAATATATATTATTTTTTTTAAACGAATTACGAGTAAATCAAAATTTTGTAAAAATACCAAAACATATTAATGAACCTATAACTGAGTATTTTAATAAATATTTATCTTTAATATATAATTCTTCTGTCCGTGTGTATGTCACTGAACTCCTCCTAAACGGCTCGACCGATTTTGATTTTTTTTTGTGTGTTTGAGTGGGTCCCTGGCCCCTGGATGGTTTAGATTCACAATTGGACCCAGTAGGTGGAAAATACGAATATTAAATAAACGTTTACCAAACCAGCTAATAGCAGACAAGCCAATGTTCGGGAAGGACAACGACTGTCAGATCCTCTAGTTTTTATACAAATATAGATAGTAAATATGATAATATTTTTAATGTAATAATTTTGAGGTAAATGTAGATTTCTATCTTTCCTTCTATAAAATGTTCTTAATCTATGTTGTAATATATTAATAACTTCAAGGGGGTTCAATCCAGTTCTTGTCTACATCAATTTGAATAGGCTCAAAATATAGTTGATAATAATGACATTTAGTCTTCTGCATTTAATTAAACAATCAATATTAATAAATAAATATAGACTAAAAATCCAAGAAGCTCGTAAATTACCGAAAATAAAATTTTATAATTTTTGACTGCCCCGTTCAAGACTGAAAGCACTTCAGAGTCAGCAAATTTGTTAATAAAGTTATCGGTATACGTATCCCACAAGTCAAGTATGCAGGCAAAGAATACTCCTAAAAAAAAGAAACAATACTTTACGTGGTGTTTGGACTTTTTGTGTGGAATATGGAGCGGAAAATTAATGCCAAAAAGAACATCTGATGTAATACTACATAGGTAAGCAAAGTTATACTATATGGTATCAATACATACCTCTCGGTTGTCTCAAGTCAAAGCGTAGTTTAATCCGGAAGCCACATGATGAGAAATAGCGGTGAAGATAGGCGTATTTGCAGCAAATCTAAAATAGATGCTACCATCACTAATGTCATTATTTGTTATGCACGGGTTATGGTTCGAATCAAGGTAACACGTTACATATATGCAGCTCGTGCAACTTATAAATAAATTATATAAATATCGAAATAAACTATACAATCACGCATACTGTATGTTTAATTCAAATATACTTCTAGTTAGTTAATTTTAGGTAATTTTATATCAATAACGCAATACATTGTATTTGATTTAAATTATTTATTGACAATTCTTTATTGAATTCCATTGTAATGATGTAATAACTTATATTTACAAATAAGTTACCAATTAAAAATAATCGAAAAATGCGAAAACATAATCCATAATTCTTCACGTCATCATATTTCTCACAATATGTCAACATTTGAATTGTTAATTCATAGATTATTAAATGCACCAATGTCAGCAAAAAATTATAAAAAATAACTTAATATTATTAAAACATTAGCACGTAACAATGACTACAAAGAATCCCTTGTTAATAATTTAATACGTAAAAAACAAAAGAAAAATACAATGTCTCAATCATGTGCACGACTTACTTCTATCGATAATAATAAAAAAAAAGTGGGTAAAATTAAATCATATTGGAAATACTAGCAATAAAATAAAACAAGTGTTACAAAAAAAATCTTTTAGTTTCGTTTTATAATAAAAAAAAACCTTTGGGCCAAACATGAATTCATAGTAAAGGTCGGGTCAACAAATTGCAAAAAAGCGGAATATATGAATTAACATGTAATTGTCCTGGTTTATACATTATAGGGCAAAGCAGGAGAGCAATTAAATAAAGACTGAAAGAACATTTAGCTTCACATAGATTAAATAACGATATATCAAACTATGCATCACATTTAAATGAGTTAAAACATAATTTTGACGAATCAAAAGACATACAAATTTTACATGTAGGACGTAAAAGTCCAAAGTTAGATAGATTAGACATTTTATAGATAGATTAGAAATTACAAATTATAGATTACAAATTTATTTGACATAAAACGGATATTTTTATATCATGTTCGATAATATTTGATGTTTTAAAGATCTTGTCGTATAAATGTCTCCCACGGCGTTGTTCAATCCGAGGTCTAATTTTCATTAGTTCTTTCATTGGATGAGCAAAGTAGGGTAAAATAAAATTCTACCCTTGCAACACTAACGAAATTTCCATTTTGTTTCTTTGACAATCTGACAGATGGAAAACTAATTAAATTTTTAAGTAATGCATTTGTTATATTCACATTCATTTACAAATTACAGATGAAATGTGATCGTATCCTGTTTCTTTAAGATCCTAGCAGTATTTTTAAACTTTAAAAGGACACAACACGGCATAGTTGAATTCAAATCAGGAGTTGCGTACTGAGCGACGTCTACAATGAAACTAATTGGTCAAAACTTAAACCTTCTCATTTATGAGTAGTTGAGTCGCCTTCTGTTTGATTAGCATATGCGGTTTCTGGACTATTCTTAATTCTATGGCAAAATGCTTTATTTCAACTTATTCGTTGGAATATGTTTTATCATCCCCCTTAAGAAAAAGTCACTTTTAATTTGAATATTCTCATTCAAAGCGTAAAATTTTGTTATTTAAGAGGAAAAAGTCACTAACGTTCTTAGTTTTTGATGAAAATTTTTCTGAAAAACAGTGGTGGGACTTTTAATAAAATCTCACTAAGAATAAATCACCAAAGGCAGATAGAATTTACTGCCTGTTTAGGCAAATTTTTATATTTTTGTTGACAGTTTTCTTCCTAAAAAAACATTTTGTTAATGTTTAGGTAATTGTACAATAAAACATAAAAAAATTAAAATGTTTAAAAAAATCTTTCTTAATAGGTACATATTTTCAACCACAAAATTTCATCATTATTTGTAATATGTATTTTCTTCATGTAAATAACTCTTTTAGTTTGCATTGTCCAGATTATAAACAAGCAAAAGTCACTTTACTGAATTTTAGCCACTTCGCCACGTCAAAAACCCTCCAGATATATGAAAATGTATCTGAAAGAAAAAATTACCACTGGAATTAAAAAAAAAAGACACGAAAAAATTGTGTTGTATACACAAAACTTCTCAAACAAAAAAAAGATTTTTCTTTGTCTCCAAATATATGAATCGCGATTTCTCAAAATGGTATTTTATATGAACGGCGACGATAAATATATACCTTATTGTTGGTTATATTCAAAGCATTTTCATATATTTTAATAATGTTTTCAGAAATATATCTCTATTTGAAAACGTAGTTACCATTTGTTAACTACAAAGTTTACTTATAAAAAAGATATACCAAAAAAATGTTTACATTATTTTTTATTAGAACTTCCCAGAAAATGTGATCGATACGGATTTGAGAAAAGTAAAAGTAGTCACGCCATAGTGTGTCTGAGTACTTATTAATTTGTTTTTCGGCATGCAACTTCCTCGCTTTTAACACAGCCATACAACTCGGGGTTAGGTTTTATTTCATGTCAAATGATCCACAAAAAAACGATTTTTTGTTCTAACCTAAACACGTTTTAATAACGGACGCCTAATCGTGAAATTTATAACTAGTGGCCGACGGAAACAACATTTTCAGCCGAAATCAAAACCACAACTGAAATTCGACTCCTGTTCTAGTTTTGATTGAAACCGAAACTTATTAAAAAAATTATTAACATATTACAGCAGACATGAAGAACATTTTGCATAAGGGAATATAAAAGTCTAGGCATCCACAGGGCTTATGACCTGTTATTGTCTGGTTTAAGTAGCTACTTAACACACTGTGTAACATTCACCATTCTGCCTATGTTTAAACATCTACATTCCTTCGGCTCTTCTATCTGTTGACGTTTGTGAAGTAAAGGGCTAAAACTTTTATTGTTGCGGGTGAGATTCATTTGATTGAATTATTTCACCTACATACTAGGCAATGCCTGAAAATACTTCTTCTTGGACCAGGTGGATTCATGGACAATATTTTGAGTTTGTCCAAATTTTCGTAGACATGGACTAGAGTCAACCCCTAGGGAGCTGTTACAATTAATATTATATTTAAATTAGTTAAAAGTCTTACTAATATTTAAATCATTAAGTTTGTCGTCAAAATTTTACTAAAAGTTATTAAATATTTCTAAATAACCACTTACCGACTTTTCTATGTCTAGCGGCTTCGAGACGTAACTGTCTCTTCGTCAGGACACTTATTAAAGCGATATGCAAAGCCCACTATACACCTTCACCATAGTTGTTGCATAAAAATATAAAATTAACACGACTTTAAGAAGCAAATACATCGATTAGGATGAACATGCACTGATTAGATTATAAAAATATTTAATGTTGTTTGAGAACGGGGAGTTTGGGTACGTCTCGAAACCGATAGACATTAAAAAGTCGGTAAGTGGATGTATACAAATATATAAAATACCATTTAGCAAGTCTAAAGTCACTTAAAATCGCCCAAAATTAGGCGTTTTTATTGTTAAACCTTACGAGTTCATTAAAATATGTTAAACAAGATACGCAATTAAATGAAAGGCATAAATTTAATAGTTCATTTTTTATGTCATACATATAACAGTTCTTCAGTGTGCGCTATAGGAACTTAAACTAACTAACTATAAAGGAATTACAAAAATATAAATATGAAAGACCTTAAAACCCATGAGAACTTAAGAGTCATGAGCCATAAGATGCCCCCAAGTACAGCCGAACGTAATCCGACACATCCCGGCCGAAATCGAAACTTTGGTTGGTCACCAATCGTTTTGTTTCTTCTTTTATTTACTGTGTCAACATTGCGGAGAAACGCAAATATTTTGCTGTTACATAAATACAAGTATTTATTATTGTAATGTATACAAAATTACATATGAATTATTTTCATCTCCTAAATTAAATTGTGTTAAGTTTGGACTTTAAACACAATAATCTAAGTAATATGTATTAACATATATATTAGATACATTTATATAATATTATTATGTCATAGACACATAAAATAAATTATCCAACTATATATATAAGCCTAAATTAAAAAATGAAAAAAACAAATTATCTTATAAAAAACGAATAAAAATGCTTATGAAACAATTATATACAGAGTAAAGATTTTTTCATAGAAACAACCTACGGTTTTTCTTCAAGTAAAATAATTATTTTCGTTTTTATGATAAACCGAATATTTAAATTTGAATGTAATATTTGTGAAGTTATGGCATTATATGGTATAGTGAAGTTACTAAAATCAACAAATGGAAGAATTTAAGAAATATGGATCTCCAAACATAGGCAAAATGGTGAATGATACACAGTGTGTAAAGTGGCCACTTAAACCAGCCAATGGCAGGTCATGATGCCTGTAAATGCCTAGACTTCCATATTTCCTTTATTAAAGTATTCTGCATCCCTGTTGTAATTTTTAGTCATAAACTTTTTAGTGATTTAAATAATATTGATTGATTTGGTGTTTATTTTGTAGAACTCCATATTTAAACATATAATATTAATTAAAATAATCTTAATTATAATATTAATTAAACTGATAATATTAAGTACCTTGAATTATATAACTATTTATTTATTTATTCATATTTTACTCTTACAAACTTAAGCAATAATAAAAATAATGTGACCTCACTGGGGTTACCCGTGCCGAGGACACTTAACAATAAACTTTTTTGAAATGTTTTTACATTTGAGAATAAACAAAGAAGACTAACTTAATAAACAGAGATAATAAACAAAATATTCAGACTGTTTTAAAAACTAGGTATATATGTACATCTATATTATTTATATTACAAAACGCACAATGAAAATAACAAAAACCTATATAAAGACATTCAATTCATCTAATCCTCACATTCGTTTGAAAATGCCCTAACAAGGCGAAATAATTGTCACGAAATTTTTGCTTTTATATTTGTAAAAATAAAATAAAGTGTTTAGTAGACTCAAATCAGTGTTTGATTTCTAATATTATAAATTTAAAAAATCTTACAAAAATATGTTGATGAAAAGTAAATCTAAGAAATTGCGCGTTAAAACTTATAACTGAAAGCCCATTTTCTGAAATATTTTCACGAATTTCCACGTCACGTTTTATGGAACACGGTCTAATGAAGATGTATTGCTCCAGCGCGCAGTGCTAGCAATAATTAATCCCGAGCATATTTTAACGATTTTCCCACACTATTCTTGGGCTCAAAACGAGCGCTTAACTTTGCTTTAAGGCACAGTCGAAAAATTAAATTCTACACCGAAAATAATCAGTTAGTCATCAGATTTTTTAACGAATTTTATTTTAGTTCGTAATCAATATAAGCAGTTAATCATTTGACTCCTTGACTAATTGATTACAAATTATTCTGTATTATTACATTTTTGTTAAAAATTCGGCTTTTGTTTGTATTTACATTGAAACAAAACAAAATAAAAGAAATGTTAACTATCTTAGTTGGTAGTACGTTAAAATCTGTTACAAATTTTATTGTACGACGTTAAACGCTTGTCAATTAGAAAATTTATCAGGACCCCGAAAACAATGGAAAATTTACTTAACTGTTTTTAGTTGCCCATAAAGTAAAATCGAATTTTATTTAAAAGGGTGTTCATACACTAGAATATTTTAAAGTCTCTGGACTGGCACCTGAAACGTACGACCGATCATCTTACCTTCATGCAACAAAAATGATCAAGTACTACCCTGTTTTGGTAACGTATAAGTTTGAAAGCACCACAAATAATTATATGAACCATAAGTGTGAGTCAAGGCTCTATTCACCAGGGGTGCTATTTTCAACCACTCCCGTGGCACGAGAAAACAGTTTTTTTCGTGTATTTTGTATGTAAATACACGAGGTAATACGGCCACGAGAGCGTTTAGAATACCAGCCCGGGGGCGTGCGGTGAGGTTTTCGATTAGGAAAGCAGTCACTTGGTACTAGAATACATAGGTAAAATTTGTGCCTGCTACTAAAACAAAAATTCAAATGAAGTGCTTTGAAATAAACTAGAAACTAATTCCATGTCATAACTTTAGCATAGGTAAAAGACTTATATTTCATATTTTTACATTATAATATCATCGTGTCAACCGATTAAAGTGCTAAATTTGTTATATTACTGTCATAATACATGGAAAATACGCCTGGATTTGTTTGTAAGAATTGGTTCCACAGATACTAAAGACCTCCATTTGCGCATGCGCGGACTTGTGAAACTTTGTACTGGTGGACCGCCTTAAAGGAGCTAAAACGCTTACGCAGTTCCATATTGGCGGCCTCCGTGGTGTAGTGGTCAAGACGCTTGACTCACGCACGGAAGGTTCCGGGTTCGATTCCCGGTGAGAACACAAAAATTAAAAGTGTGATTTTTCTCAAGCCTGGGTGCTCTGTGATGTAATTCACCACTGTAATTAGGCCTCCTGGCCTGTTGTGGTGCAAAAAAAAATGTTAAAAAAAATTGTTAAAATACCAGAATCAGACAGAGCGCAGTATATTTTATACCAGTCCGGGCTTAACGGCGCAGTCAAAAGGTCGTGTAAGGGATTATCGCAATGTTTTAGAAGTTTTTAATAAACGAACATCGAACATATCTCAGATCGCTACGATTAAAACAACAAACCAATAACAACATATTTATTTCTTCATTTTTAAATCGGGTTGTGGTCCCGTGGCTAGTGTCTCGGACTCGTGGATTAAATGCCCGTAGTTCGAATCCCACTCTACCCAAACTTAATTCCTATTTTCTAATTGTGAGTTATTTACAACTCGTTGAAAATTGCCCTCAAAATGAAATGTTTGGGCAAATCATAAGAGATCAAATATTTCCTTTAAAAATACAATAAAAAAAATAGTTATTTGATAGATTAGTTAACTTATAGAAGATTTTATTAATTTTAAAAAAAATAGACGCTTATTGTGTAGAGGTCAAACGTTTAGAGGAGAATTGTTTTTTTTTTTTAAAAAGTTTTTTTTTATTTTTTACTTATTTATTTTATTTGTTTATTTTTCCATGCATATATTAATTGACATAGAAATATAATTAAAAAAATACACATTAGAAAAATATAGCTTTAAATTAATCTATAAAATGAATGGGAAAAAATGCCCACAAAGACTACAGCGTCTGAGCGTGGGCCATTCCTATTTTAATTATTAAAAAGTTTATAGCACATATCATTGGTTCCATCCAATCTACGGAGGACCGCGTATGCTATTCACATATTGCAAAATTATCATTTTTTCTATACGCGAGGGCACCCTGTTGGCTAGAATGCTCAGTGTTGCCCGACATATCCGTGTCTCATGTCTCGTGTCGTATTGTGCAGAAGGCGACATATGTGTATGTACAGATAATGATTAGTGGCATTGGTATCCTTCCAGATAACCTCTCCCGTGAAGTTCATTGCCACCGTTCTAGTGGTTTCTATGGTCACCACTTGTGGACTACAGAAGGTTGAGGACACCCATCGCGTGCTTCGGATTACGGATTAGAGACTTTTCACGGTAAGTACCGACTACATTCAACTAGAATTATTGCCATTGTGGTAAACTACAGTGTCAGCTAAATACGATTGATTTACAACATGTTTATGTATTTTTAAAAAAAGATGCGCATTTTGTTAACAATCCTATTCAGTGATTTAAGTTTACAGTTTACAAAAAAAATAAAAAATTATTAATAAATTTCATAAAAGGTACATGTTTTAAAAAAATTCTATACATATCTAGTAAATGTTATCACTGTAACTCTCCAAAAAAGAGACCAACTCTTGTATTTGGAGAGTGACTTACACTGTTGTAGGTGTTTTTTTATAAGAGTTTATATAATTTTAAATACAAGTACATGAGAAAATAATAAAAACATAGGATATATAAAGAAAAAAAACATAAAACAATAGTACATTCATACTAATTAAAATTTAATGTAGTTTTTACGCGTGTTCATAAAATTTCTTTAGATTTACTTTAAATTTATTTATTGATATTTTTAATAGTTTTAAGTTCATTGGGAAGATTATTTAAAAAAAATTACACCTTTGAAGACAAAGCTATTTTGACCATGACTTGTGTGGAATTTAGAAATTTTTATCTTATGTTGGCATCTGAGTGACTAATTTATCTCAAATTCTTTTATATTTTCTTTTTTATAAATTTGTATAATATAATTTATTTTATAAAGAGTGTCTACTGTATGAACCTTAAATATTTTATATAGACTTTCCGTATTGAATGTTTAGGGTTTCTTTAAAATTACTTTAATCATTAATCATTGTACTATTTTAAGAGGGTTTAATATATTGGCATATGAACCACCTCACCCTACAATACCATATTGTAACAAAGATTGTACAATTGAGTAATAAGCTTTTTATGAATTATCGATTTTTAAAATGTTCCTTAATCTAATAATAATGTATATACATTTTCTAATTCGTTTAACTTGTTCACTAATATGGTCTTTTCATTTTAAGTTTTGGACTATGTTTACACCAAGATATTTAATTTTATCTGTTGTGTCAAGTACTGGCCATGTAAGATCGCAGTTAGTTTTGTTGCAATTGCTTTGGTATATAATTTTTTTTACTACTGAATTTAAATTTGTTTTGTTAATAAAAAATGAGATGATTTTTTTATTTTCCGTATTTAAAGATAATTTAAAGATATATTTTTGTCAAGATATATTTTTGTCAAACCATAATTTCAATTTATTTATAACGTCATTGGCTACTAAATTTAGTGAGTTCCAGTTAACTCCCTAAACTAAAACAACCGTATATCGGCATATGGTATTATCTTCAAATTAAAATTTTGACAAAATATGTCATTGACATAGAAAATATAAAAAAAAAAAAATATTTCATTAATTTTAAACATTGGATATTCTTGTTTTGTTTAAAAAGTCATGTTTAAAATTACTA
Source organism: Micrasema longulum (assembly GCF_059751315.1). Taxonomy (NCBI): domain Eukaryota; kingdom Metazoa; phylum Arthropoda; class Insecta; order Trichoptera; family Brachycentridae; genus Micrasema; species Micrasema longulum. Next base: position 40,459 of record NW_028279550.1, on the reverse strand, counting down.
ATACTCCCCTTAAAAAAAAATAGGTACTCATTATACTCTTCGGTTTGTTACTTATCAAGTTATTTACTCAAAACAGAATTAAAAATAGAAACATTATCATTATCTGCTTAATAACTATTTTTTGTTTATTAAAAAAATAACCCAAACAACATAGTTATCCAAAAAAAGTTCTTGAAGGAATTACCATGAATTACCTAAAATTAAAAGAAATGCGTAATTTACAATCCGCAATTTCATCTAATTCGTCCTCTAAATAGCCAAATAACGTAGCCAACCCATCTTTATATTTTTTCTGGACTCTCTGACATAACGTCGTCACGTTTTTATAATCAGTGTTACCTTTTGAATATATCAAACTTGGTCAATCTCTACAAGTTGTGTTTTTTTAATTGGGACTACATCGGGAAACCTTACATCATGTTCCTAAGAAAATTTGGTAGCCACAACAAGCTGTTAGTTATATTTGTAGATTCATTGTTGTTTATCAAGTTCACATTGATGTTATGTTTTTGTCGATAACATTCAATCTCGATTGATTATTTATTTTCCCTTTATTTCCACTGAAATTTTGCCGTGCGGTTAGGCTAATCCTTCGTACTGAGTTCGTTGGTAGAAATATGAGATTTTCCAACTAATTATTTACAAGTTCCGAGTACCTTAATAGCAATGGTTTAAGTCAACACGAATTTAGTACTAAGGGGTCATGCTTGTGTCAATTTGATGTATTTTGGAAAGTTTTTTTATTGAAAATAAAACCCAATCGTGTTTCGTGATTGTAAATTAACCAAATGACCTTGTCCGTGACCGCTCGACCACCTATCTAACTAATCCACCCAGCTAACTACTATATCATTTACCAAAAATGAAAATACTACTAAGAGTAGTTAGGTAGGGAGAATAAAATTGCATTTATTCAATGTTTGTATTAAAAAAAAAAACATTTTTCATTCAAATCAAAATTCATGTTTCATGAAGAGCCTTATGTGTCTGGTGAACTGAACACTGATTTTTTCAACAATTTGCAAGCGTTGTTTGAGTTTAAGGCGTTTATTGAGAGAGAAAAAAGACTGTAGGGAGGATGATTGGTTCGTTGATCAGCCGACCGAGAGAGGTGGATCTTTGTCGTGCTGGGATTACCAATTTTTATTATTTTTTATTATTAATAAAATATATAATACAAAAATTACATATTATACTCCCAGGAGTTATTAGAAACTCATTTGGGACCGTACATAAGAAAAGACATTGTTTTGACAATACATAATATCATACAAATTAATACATCCGAAATAAAAAGAAAACATTATTGTATAAGAAACATAAAACACCATCTTATATGAACTACATTACTGATTATCACTATCAAAAAGATTTAAGAAATATTTTTTAATTGCGACACTTCTGGATTTTTTTTCAGTTTTTCGTGTCTTAGCTAATATTTTTTCGTATTTTAGACTCTTTCTCTCCTTACTATGCATCATAATACATATTAGTATTTTCTTCAAAAATATATTTGTAGATATTTTATTTCTTTACATTGTTATGTTACTGTTTTATTTCAGTTAACTGTTATAGTTGTCTTTGTTCGCTATAGTTTTCAAGGAATAATTGTTGTACTTCATTAATCTATTGTGAACTTTTTTAACATGTTTTTGTAAATATTTATCATATATTATGTGCAGTGTAATTGGCCGTTGTGATGTATGGTACATTTAATTCGATAAATTTGAGCATTGTTATAAAGCACAATAACGTTTTTTTAAATTAAATTTCAAGGATGAACCACGGGAGTCACATTGTTGTGCGATTTTCAAAACTTGATAACTTTATGAACCAAATGAGATAATTTCAAACTGTTAAGAACTTTCAATGTGAAAAAATGATTATTTTCACATTAGAAGTACATGTTAAATATCGTATCTGGGACAACTGATGTTTTTTACATTAAAACAAAGTGGACTTCAGATATGTATTTCAACTTAAAAAATCATTTTTAGGACGAAAGTGGACTTCGTTATTTTATTTACAAATGAAATAGATTATTGTGATAATTTCTGCATTTTTAACTTCAAAACGGCAAAATGTGGGCTCACGTGTTTTATCATCTCAAGTACAGAACTATAACCATTAGTTTGACAAGAGACAGTAATATTTATCGAAAGTTCTATCACGAAATTATTTTTTTAAACTATACAGTAAGCACTGGTGGCTCCTGACCGAAAACATTGGCAGTGCATTTCTTTACATTTTGTATATTAAGTTTAATAATATTATTACAATATGGCAGGTCTGACGTGATAAACGAGCAAAAGTATGACAGCCCGCGCATCGGAACCAGGACGCTTAATTTGCCTAACATTATACGCACGTTACAGGTAACTAAATTCGTACTAATATCATGTAATTACGCATGTTCAAAGTGACATTACAAACGAACTTCAAATCTGCGCATGCGTTGGCAATGCCCGAAATAAATATATTATCTTCTCCGTCTAACGCACAATTCATCGGTATAAAGCATTTTCAGTCTCGTTCAAATGACGATTTTTGGAAATATGATATATTTCTTTCAAATTTAGGGTAAAAGATTGTGCAAAACAGAATATGCACTGGGACGATTGCGAATGCGTAGACAAGATGAGAAAATCGTCCGCTAGAGTCGATTTCGCTAGATCTTTTGGCGCTAGTATTGAATATTGCGATGTTTACGTGTATAATATTGCAACAAATTCCTGCTTCTTTCTACCAGCTTATAACATATTTTGACTTTAAATAAAATGACTAATTTATTTACACAAAATTTTACTTGGCAGTGCACTGCACTTATGCACATACTAAGGAACCGCTTCTGATTGTAAGCTATGTTGAAGTGTTTTTTTTCTTAATACACGCCTTCTTTTAAGGAACTGAAACTGAATATAGCTACCGTAGATAACGCTTTGTGAGCCAATCACGTAACTTTGTTGCTAAAATGCAACACATTGAAAACATAATACACCTTTAATCACCGTCATTGATGTGTAGTATAATTTGTATGCTGACACGGTTGTTCTATTTATAGCTTAGATTTGTACAATCACATAACATTAAGTTCTATTCGTGTGTATCTACTCATTTTATATCGACGTAATGTACGTATGTCGGCGGTGTCATTGTATCGGAGGTTACCACGGTAGTTTGCAGTTTTTCGAACTAGCTACATCTGCATCTTGTTAGTTTCCTCGATGCAACACCCCCATTAAATTGATGTTTTATGTTGATGTTTCTTGATAAAACTCCATAGTTAATGATTATGATAAAATTATAAATAAACTTATCAATGAAACTTCTCGGTTTAGTTGTACTTTTTATTATTTTGACCAACGAGCGCTTTCGCTTAAGTAGGCATCTTCAAGGCTGGTGAATTGTTTACGTTTACTGTTTTTATACTATTCATAACATATTTTGGAGATAAGATCCAGTCAAAAAGTTTCCCTGTCAAAAAATCAAAGTATTGTGTTAAATGTGTATTTCCCACTCTGTTGTATTTCGCCATGTGTTCTTTTTCCACCTTTTAAATAATAAAAGCTTAATCCCAATTTCGGTCCAAAACCTCCCAACAATGAACCATTTAGCAAACTAGTTGTAAATATTTATGTTTTCTGTCCCCTGTTAAAAAAATACTTATTTGATCGTATCTCCAAAATATGTTATGAATAGTATAAAAACTGTAAACGTTGTAAACAATGCACCAGTCTTGAAGATGCCTGCTTAGGCGAAAGCGCTCGTTGGTCAAAATAATAAAAAGTAAAACTAAACCAAGAAGTTTCATTGTTTAGTTTACTTATAATTTTATTATAATCATTACCCTCATTAAAGACTTACTAGATTTGTCTATGGTTGTATAGGTACACTTCCGTGTTATTCCACGGTAACTCATGTTACATTTAGCTCCAAAATTGAGCCTTTTTCACCCTGTTTTAACTATATTATGTAAAAAAAAATATATATTTAACACCGCACATTGAACATCGACGAAGGAAATATTTTCAATAAAACAGAAATTCAAATAAAGTTTAAAAATATTTTTTAATATTTTTTTCGCTTTGGTAAAGCACGTTACATTGTGCGACATGGAGCTGTATACACGGGTATTTAATGCTTAAACTCTGTTTTAACAAAACATGTAAAAAAAAATAAAGGAAACTTTAAGGGACTTTTATTTATTTCAAAAACGATAAACAAATTTCGCCATCGATACAGAAAAATAATGAAAATAATATTACAAAGTAACTCGCATTACACGGTTTTTGTAACTCACGTTACATTATTTAACAAGTCATATTTTTAACAAAATGCGTAAGGATGCTACGGAATAGTAACATAATTAATTATCTCTCGTGATAAGTCTTTATGACTTTTTACCGTTCCGATATCTGCCAGGTCCCCGTAACTTTTACACCGCGCCTCTAGCTTTATTCGCTCTAGCTGAAAAGGGGACAATGCATTAACATATTTTGTATCTTTTATTTGCAGATGACCTTAGAATATTCAAAATTATAAAATCAATTGATGACTGTCATAAACTACAAAATGACCTACATTCTTTGTTATCTTGGTGTCTTGAAAACGAATTATTTTTTAATATAAATAAATGTTAGTCTATTGAATTCACAAGATAAATAAATAAAATCTTTTTCATTTATTCAATCGATAACGCAATTTTAATGAACATCGAGGCAATTTGATAGCAAACTTAAATTCAACCTTCACATTGATCACATTTCAAAGAAAGCGTCCAAAATCTGTGGATTTATTTTGCGAATATCTTAACCATTCAAAAGCCCGAAAATTGCAATTACATCTATTAAATCATTTGTGTGTAGTTTGCTTGAATTTAATTCTATAATATGGTCTCCTAATTATTAAAATATTTATATAACGCGGCTTGAATCAGTGCAACGTAAATTTTTAAAATCGTTTATATTTAGAATCGGATTAAATACTTTCATAATCAACTATTTTGATCGTCTAGAGTACTTTCGTATCTTTAGTTTAGAATTCAGAAGGATTTTGGCTGGTTTGATAAGCTTGCACAAATTAATATCTAACTGTATAGATGCCCATGATATCCTTGCTCAGATAAACCTTAATGTACCTCGTCGTAACTTGCGTACCAACCCTGTCTTTGCTGTGGGAAATTATAAAACTAACATCGGATTCTTTTCTCCTCTGCCAAGGATCCTCAGAACAGTGAACGAAATCTCACTAAACGGTACTGTCGATGTGTTCCTACAGCAAGGGCAGGCATTTAAGAAGCTAGCGGTGTTGTCTCTCCTGACTCGCGATGTCACACTTGCCATTTCCGCCTAGATTATGCCATATACATACATACATTTTGTTAATTATACACTTTGTTAAATTAAGTAGGTTTTAAGAATGTTTAGATTAAGTATCACTCATTAATGCCGATCTATTAGGGCTTACTTAAGCCTGTTGATTTGCTAAATAAAAAAAAAAACATTTGAGGAACATCTTGGGGTGTCTCATCATAACATTGGACAGCTATTGATGTCTAAGAGCTTAAAGCGGCGAAGATAACTCATTTAACCACCGTGGCCGCTAAGGATTTGAGTAAGTTTAGATGTTTTAAAACTATAGGTAAAATTGTGTAAACATAATTATATTATAGTCAAACTGAATACAATTATAATTTTTACTTATTACTTGATGTATGATAAATTCCTTAGCTGGAGTTTCCACGTCAATTATACTACATATAAACTAAGATAAATTAATTTTATTTTTAAAGCGCTTCGTGACATAATCGATTGGTCAATGCTGTAAAGTATTTATTTCTCTTTTTTCCAATCAACAGCGACATTTGGAATTATTAGATGGGGGGGTAGCGCGGCTAGCGTATTGAATCCAGTTTTTAAAGTACAAAAACTCGTGCTTAGAACAATGAAAAAAGTTTCTTTACTCTATCCGTCAAAAAAAGTGTTTGAAAATCGTAAAGTTCTAGATGTGCGGCAGCTATTTGTTAAAGAGGCACTTGTGAACTTCTGGAAATCTGTAGATAAAGTCAGGAGTCAGAACACAGCAAAATATACAGACGCGATGAGCGGGAAGGATTAATTACCTTGGCCCTACCACTCACTCAAAGCTAGCTCAAAGAAACTTTTCCTTCCTGGCTCCTAAAATGTTTAATCAACTTCCGGCAGCCATAAAGAACTCCACAAGTGCCGATGTATTCAAGAAAAATGTTTGCAATTGGTTGCTGCACATTGATAGGGACGAGGTTGTCAATTTTTTTTAAAGTTCGAAATTAGCGGAAATCGACTAATCTTCTTTCTTTCCATATTTTTATTTGCTTTTTATATATCTTGATATTTTTGCGTTTTTTCACTTTGTATTATTTAATTAAGTACTTATTGTTATTTGGTATATTATTTATTACTATCATTTCTTACTATAGTATAGAGTGAGTTTCTAGAAACCATATCTCAATTATTAATTCAATTGTGTTTTTATATAAAAAAAAATATCGATTCCAATGATACTATTATTTCTTATATTTGATTATGTTAAAATCTAAATTTGTATAATTCTTATTTTAATATTTATTTCTGATTATTTTTTTACATTGTCTTCTTTGGAATTTTATTCTTTACTATTTATACTTTGGTTTACTGGATTATTTTTTTATTGCGTCACAAGCAATATAACTTAATTTAATCAATTCGACTATGCATTTTTTATTGTTAATTATTATGGCTTGACACGGGCACAGCCTTAAAAGTCTTAATTAGTTCATTCATATTTAATTACTGGAATGTTGAATGAATAAATAATTAAATGATAATAATACTTTTTAAAATATAGACCAAAATAAGAATCCCATTATAGTTTTTTTTAATGTTAATGTCAAATTATCATTTGAGAGGAGGAATGTCGGTAGATATATTAATACATTTATTTTTATTTTATTTATTTATTTTACACCTTTTATCAAAATTACAATTTTACGTTCACTTTGCCAAGTTAACAAGGGTACATACCCCGTTCCAAGCTAGGCAATTACATTCTAAAAAATGATAATAGTTAACATATTAACATATAGACTAATAAAATATAATCTTACTCGTATACACATTTTGATAAATATACATTCACACATACACATATATACCCATATACATATATACACATGTACATACTCACACACGTACATACACCCATGCGCATACACATACATACATTCATAAAACATAGAAAATTTATTTATAATGCGAAACTTCATGGTTGTCATCTGAATTTATATATTTAAAAATTATTCTTTATTTTATTTTCGACATCCAGTAAGAATCTCCAATCCGTGGCATGCATTAACTTTTCTGACTCCCTACGACCAATGTCATGAAAGAGCGAGGTCAACACCTTCCGCAACTTGACAACACTCCCGTCTTTCCATGGTTCTGGCAAAAGGTTATAGACCTTTTTACGTAATAGTGTTGTCTCGATGCCAGAACAGTGTTGACCCCTTCACTTAGTATCAGATCCCTATTAGAGTATCTTGTATTATGGTTGTGGTTGACGCTCGGCATTGAATCTATATTTCTTTTAGTTCAAAAGTTTGTTTGCCCATAAGTTCGACCGTGAACTGTTTAAATTTCCCTTTTAATAGTATTTGTATAAAAGAATAAAAATGTTAAAGTAATTAATTTACATGCACATAAAATACATCAACAGTTCTCGTGCCAGCGATTCTCTTTCAATCAAAAGCCACGCTATATTACACTTTGTGAACGAAAGCTTTTAAAGGTTTACTTTTCACTTCTTACTTTAAGAAATCCAAAGAAATAATTCTTCGTTCAATTTGTGTAATATAAAAACTATGAAATTTTATTTGTTGAAGAAAAATATTACTACATTTGTAAAGTTAGGAAATTCGTACGTAAAAACGGAGTTTTCATTTTAAAAAACGACGACTTTTTTTCTAAGATCATAAAAACATGTCCCTCTGACTGCACGGAGAATAATTAAATTTTACACTCGTGGTATCAGGATTACAGAAATTCAGAAAAGTATTATTATTAGAGAAGAAATCGTAGCGCGGGTTGTATAATGTTTGGTTAGGTTTTGTGAGCTAGGTTAGGAAGGCAGCTTAACATCATGTTTTCCTGGAATATTAAAAACGTAGAATAATCAAATTCCGGCATAGATGGTTTTATAATATGGATGACAACATAATAAATATGAAATATTTATTGTAAATGATTATGCAATATTATAATAGATTGGTCAGGTTAATGTACTCGGAAGTACTGGTAATACAGTTAAGTTGCGTTCAGTAATCCTTGAGTAATCGCGCCATTTCGTGATGGCAATAAGTTATTCTGCGTTATACAATAGGCGAAGCATGAGCCTATTACGGTCATGAGCCCAATGGCCGGCCCTTTTCAATCCCACGGGTAAAGAAAATATACACGAAACATTAACATTCTTGAATATTTTGAGTACCTTCTGAACCTAATAACCCACTTTAGCTCTAGAATGTAAAAATTGCCTTAATATCCTAGCCCAAGGTGAAGAATTTACAGTTGCTTAAAAGTCAAATATTAAACCAAATTAACCCTAATTCCTTTTTTGATTCGATACCTTTGATTTATCCACTCATATGTTTTTTAGTTATATTTTAACTACCAATAATATTTCTTTAAGTTTATTGTTAATCAATTTTTTACGCCACAATACGACACTCGGATGTGCGAATCGAACACGAAATCTTCATGCGTGAGGCAAGCGTTTTAACTGTTATACCCGATTACCGCATACTATTGATTTTTATAAATATTTATTAAAACTCTGGTCACTTAAAAATATACTGAGTTATTAGCGAGTTATCCAAAATAACATTTCACCGAATGAAATTCTATATAAACATACTAATAAAGCCACAGCTATAGTTGGCTGCTTGCAGGACACTAAATGAAGAAAGAAACACATGCTAACTGAAAGTATGGCCAGTCATAATTAAATCTGAAAACCCCTGCAGCAGAAGACTATCAGGAAGACTGCCAAGAAGATGGAAGGACAGCTGGATATCATCATCCCAGGACAGACCATCGTCATAAACATGTCATACGACCCAAACCAAGAGAAAGAAGAAGAAAAGAAAGAAGTTCTACATTAATGAGTATAATATTATAATCTGACGCGTTTTTTTCTTAATAAGACTCTATCAAACTATGTAACTTTAACATTTTCATAGTCATTCTCAGATACTAACAATAAAAAATACTGTTTAATAATGTACATAATGGTAAAAATAGTTAATGGAAATACTTCAGTATGTAAAAAGGATTTCTGTATAAATCTACATAATAACTTTATACCTAATATTATCGTCTAGTTTAGCTTTGCCGTGATTTTTTGTCTTAAGTTGTCTATTAAAAGCAATTTCATCAGAAAATATTCTTCTAGGGGTTAAGTAAGACTTAGTTTATGCAAATTTTTACGTGCACTTTACCGTGTAACATTTCTAATGCAGCAGCTGAACTTTGCTCTTTGAGCTTGTTGCATAATTTCCATACGGCAGTGTCCACTCGGAAAGTATTCTAGTATTATGGATGTAAGTTTTCCTGGAAATCGTTCCCTCTATTCCGGCCATTGACGGCCCGCTTGCGTAAATTACCCCGACATCCGCTGCGCCATTGCTAGATATTATACCGAATGGTTTAACGACATGGACAAAGGTCTCAGGGCACCAAAGCTATATATTTTCATTAGCTTTCTGATCCAAGGCTGTTTATTATTCGTTCTGTACGCTATCGTCGTCTACCTCGCGAAGCCGGCCGCGGCCGCTCGCCACTGCGACAACGCAGACCGCTCCGCTTGCTCACTATCCCCCGCCTCTCCACATTATTCTTGCCACGCGAAAAAAAAAATTTAAGGTGGGTGATATAGTAATTAGACCCTCCAAACGCATTTCTCAAAAATAAGCAAATCTAAGCATTTATCTCGATGACCTTTTTTAGGGTGTTCTTTCTTTAAATATAAGGAATCGTGTGTTAGAAATACCACATTGTAAAACGAGGCTCGCACATGGACATGCATATTTTATTGGCCCAAAAATTTTTAATTCTTTTTTACTGATAATATTTCATTTATTACAAACTTTCAAAATTTTCCTTCTTTTAAAAAACATGCACTATCCTGGATTCAAACTAAAGATATGAAATCTTTTTTTTTAAGATTTATTTTGTTGCCCTTTAATAATAAGTAATATTTTTGTGTTTTTTAAAATATTTTTTGTTTCCTTTTATAATTACTATAAAAAAATACCATATTATCTTTTACAGAATATTTTATTTTTTCTTTCTTATATTACACAAAAATATTATAACTGTCCATTATTTATTATAGGATCAAAAATTCATTAACATTTTCTTATATACCCACGAACAGGCCATGCCTTTGTGGGATTTTTTCGTTTATTATTTTTACTTTTAATATGTATTTCATTGCTTTGTAATTATGCTTTATTTTTTTAATACTCTGATTTATCACTTTTGTTTATTGTAAAAAACAAAAAAATATATTAATAATAAATAAAAAAAAATGAAAGCATAACGTTGACTTATTTTTGACGATTGCATTTAGAGTGTCCAATTATTGTAGCTCTCACTAGGTTATCTTCCGGTTCGTTCATGTAGTGTGATATGCGTACGAGTAATTCTAATCAGATTATTGTATTGAATGAATTTAAATATAATCTCTACAATTTAAATGAAAATCAGCTCGTGTGTAGGAAGGCAACTATTTACCCACATTCCGTAAACATGAAAGAGAATTTACTTTATGTAGCTGAAAAATACAAAACCTGGCCTAAAGATCATTTTCTAAATAAAAATTGAATTATAAATATTCGATTTGAATTTCGTGATGTGGATGTTTTTATAAAAATAAAATAAAGTTACACCGCGAACTTATCAGTGCCATTAGCAGGTAAAATTGACTAACCTTAAAAAGGGATATTTATTTATGTGATCTATTTAAAGTACGGAATTGCGAGTATCCTACTGTCGGGATGTGTCGGATTATGTTCGGCTGTACTCGGGTGGAAAATATGCACAATAATTAGAGATGTCGAATTGTTATCCATTCAAATAATTAGTTATTGTATTGCCATTGTCTAACATAAAAAGTAAAAACTTAACTGATTTTGTGATTTGTTGACTATTGTTAGTCGTTCTAAGATCTTTCGTATTTATATTTTTGTAATTTCTTTAGAGTTAATATAAAGTTCCTGTAGCGTACATTGAAGAACTCTTACATATAAGTTAAATGTAAAACATTACGACGAACCATCGAATTTATGCCTTTTATTTAATTGTGTATTTAAAAAAAAAATCTTTTCAGGTAAAAAAAAAACTACATTAAAAATATATAAGCATACAATTTTACTCATAAATACATTCTTATATATTTAAATTCAATATATGTCTTTGAAATAACGTTTCCCATTACGTAACAGACACTTATTTCAATGAACTTTTAAGGTTTAACAATAAAAATGCCTAATTATAGGCGTTTTTAAGTGACTTTTAACTTATTTAAATAAATATAATACGATTAAGAAGTTACCACAGAGATGGAGAACATTTATAGGAAGGGAATATAGAAGTCTAGGCATTTACACGGCTTATGACCTGTCATTGGCTGGTTTGAGTGGCCACTTTACACACTGTGTTACATTCACCATTTGTTGTTTGAACATTCATATTTCTTCAATTCTTCCTCTGTTTATTTTATTGAAAAGCTGAAACTTTTATTGTTGGGAAGAGATTCATCTGATTGAATTATTTCACGTACTAGGCAACGCTTGAAAAAAAAAACATTTTTTAACTTCTTCTTGGACCAGTTGGTTTTATTACAATATCATGAGATTGTCCAAATTTTTGTTGACAAATATTGGGTGTCACCCTAATGACTCCGTAGGTGGTGAAATCCAGTCTTTTGTCTAAAAACATTTGGCCAATCTCAAAATATTGGAAATGTAATAAGGTTTCAGATTTGGCCAAAGCAAGAACAGTAGCCGAAATCTGGCTTCGGTTTCGGCTGAAAACCTTGTTTCGGTCAGTCGCTCATAATTAATATGTAAGTCAGTAGTTTCTCTCATTTTATTATATCTTACATAGTTTACACTTAGATTATACTAGTCAATGTTAATGAGAACTTTATTTCAAGTGACTCGATCACCGGTGATCTGGTCCGGTTCTTTGTCATCTGTGACGTCATGGGCGGTTCTCAGTAAAAAGAAACACCCCTGATTGAGCAAACAACCTTAATTATGGCGAGGGATCGTAAGGGTAGGTCAAGAGTAAATTGGGGCGGATACACATTGCGATGGTTCAATTATTACGTTCATAAATCATAAAGCGAGTCTTACAGGCTGAAGGTCGCCGGCGTAAAGCTGATGCTGCTTACGGGATTTAGAGCCACCAATCTGAACTTATTTTACTTTACTAAATCGACAAAATGGAAGGTCACTTAGAAGAATGACAATATCCGAAATAAGCCCACCGTATAATTTGCCGAACTCACAGTGAAAGGGGCAATGTACGACTTTTGCTCAGACAAATTTCTCTTTTGCTGCCCCGAGAGTGTTCAATGTCCTGGATGAACATATTAAGTTCTCCAAAACAAAAGCCATATTTAGAAGAAGTGTACAAGTTTGGATTTTTTCTCAGGGAAGAGACCATTGCAGGAGACTGCTGCGAGAAAAGTATTTGAATGAATAAACGAACGAACGAATAAATTGATTATTTGAAAATTTGAATAATCTGGTAAGCAGTGGCTTTTCCCTCAGATCTTGGGAAAGAGAGAATAAGGCTGAAGAAGAAGAAGCCACAATAACCGAAACGCCTATCTCTCTTATCTATGGAATACCGGACCTGAATGATTTATTCGATTATTCCATTCATTCAAATCCTCATCTTTCGATTAGTAAATTCATTCAATTATTTTCATCCCCAGTTGTATGTTAAATATTCAATAGGCAGGTTTTTTATTACAAAAAAACATATGATGATTTGTTTGACGTGATTTTACCATCTCAATTTGTAATGTTTTGCACGCAAATGGTTTCTTAGTCGATGGCGAATTGCTTTGCGCTGTACAATTTATTATTTCGGCCTGCCTTAGGAAATGTTAGTCGGCAATTTTCAAACATTTACGAACGTTTCTCGTAACCGAGTGTTATTGACCCCAAAATTTTCCGACAGCAACGATCTAAGATCAAAGGTCTGTTATTACAGACGAAAATAATCAAATTTACTTTTCCGAGGAGTTCCTCTAAGAGTTTGTTATTCTGTTACAAGTTCGATTAACTGCGTGGTCATAAATAATACAAACCGAAGGTTAATTGAAATTTATTCCAACAGAGAGTAAAAACATTTTCGAAAGGGAATATTAAACCTTATGACTTGTTATTGGCTGGTTTAAGTGGCCACTTTACACACTGTAACATTCACCATTCTGCCTATGTTTGAATATTTGTATTCCTTCCATTCTTCCATCTGTGAGAATCTAACTGAATTATTTCACCTACAAACTAGGCAACGCCTGAAAATAATTTTAAATTTTTATACATCTTCCTTGACAAACTGGTTTTATCAATAATATTTGTCCAAAACCACAAGCCATTTTTAATAAGCCCTGTAAATGCCTAGACTTCTAAATTCCATGGTATAAAGTGCCTTATCTTTAGTGTAATATATTAATGACTCACGAGGGGGTTGAACCCAGTTCCTGTCTACAAAAATTTGGACAAATTTAAAGTACTGTTGATAAAATATGTGTCTTATAAAGGGTCGAACCAGCCAATGACAGGTCATCAGTCCTGTAAATGTCTTAATTTCCATAATCCCTTCTCAAAAATGTTTCTCCAACCACTTTAAGTCGACAGTGATAGGAATCGTTAGTATTTACTCTCTGGAGCACCCTAAAGCCCCCGGGTGACCCTCAAGGCTGGTCACTTGTGGAGCACCCAAAAGCACCAGACTTACCAGAGGACTACTGGTTGCAAAAAAAAATTTGCTACCACTCATACCCACTCAAACTGTGATTATTGAAGAATTTTACCTCATCAAGCGAATGCAATAAAAGAGACGTATATTTCGTGCTAAGGCAAGTTCTCTGCAAAAGATGTCCACTGACCCCCACCATCCCTTTGATCGGAACAAAAACTGCGCAGACATGAGTTCCGCACCTCGACCGGCATGGATCCTTTCCTCCCGTTTATCTGTTATCTACAGGTGCAGTAGGCCAGGGGGTTACCTCGGTCGAGATCGAGGGGCCCCCAACAAGTCCCACCTTTGAACCCACTCCTCCGCAAACGTAGACAATGCCCTCAAATTGCTCCTATTTGCCACAGGCTCGGTACAACGAACAGGTCTCGGCACATTGCTCAGGCAACAAACTATCGTCTCCCTCTTCGTGTCCAGGAGGGGGCAGTTCCACAGAATATGGTACGCTGTTTGACGGACCAAAAACCAAACAGTCAAAAGGTTTGTCTCAGATATGCGATTTGACATGGACACGGACAGTACACATTGTGCTTAAACTTGTAAAGTTCGCCAGTAAAAAGTAGCGACAAAACACAGCTGTCAAAATATATTTTTTCGCACGTTATAAACGATCTCAGATTATTCGGCAATTTTCTCCAAGATGATTTAGCCAGTGTTTGCCAAAAAAGTTTTACCGTGAAATCGATTAAAATACTTTATTCGCTTTGAAAATTCTGCAGATCAATTAATCTTTCTGTTAGTGGAATAGACCAGAAAATAATTCGTGTTTTCAGAGATAAACAATTACTACCGCGTGTAAGTCTAAGACGACTAAGCATGTAATATTATGTCGATATTATTAAATTAAATGTAAGCTTTAAATTTGCTGAAACAGAGAGGGAAAACATTTTGAGTAGGGAATATGGATGTCTAGGCAATTAAAAGGCTTACGACCTGCCATTTGATGTTTTTTTTATTTTTTATTTATTTATCATTTAAATACACACATATTACAAAAATATATTATAATAACGTATCCGAAACTCTATGAGGCCAAGGGCCCTGTGTTGAGTTAGGATACAACATAAGCACGTGTATAATTAAATAATAGCAAAAATAAAAAATAAATTTTATTACATAAACATACACATGTATGTATATTTCAAAGGGCATCTGGACATCACGCTTAAAAGTATAAAAGTCTATGCAATATCTCGCAGCAGTCTACTGCAATGGTCTCTTCCCTTAGACGAAATCCAGACTTGTACACTCTTTCTGAAATGGCTTTCGTTTTGGAAAATTGAATATGTACAATGTAGACGATCTGCTACATACCGATAATCGGTGTATAAAAGTGATTTCTAGCAAGTTAATCACTCGGTGACTAGTTTATTATGTTGTTTACACAATAGCTATTTTAATTTATTTGAAAAACCGACAATCGAAAATCTAAAATTTTCAATAAATTTTTTAATAAAAAGTAAGTTGCACGTATTATGTCAAAAGTGTAATTGGGCTTAAGTTCAAATGGGGATTTCTTAGGTTTTTTTTAAGATCTGAAGTTAGGCATAATTGTTTCCGCAACTTTTATTATTATATAAAAAGATGTTCATAAGAATCGTTATTTCTTCTTTTCCTTGTATCCTTTTTTTCTGCTGCATTGACATGTTTTTAATTTTGAAGATGTTTCTTAAATTTACTTAGATTTACTGTCTTATATTATTTTATTTAAAGATTCTTCTCATCGTTTCATTGAAACCCATGAAATATGTATGCGTATATTTATGTTTTTCCTTTTTGAAAATTTTCCTTTTTTAAAATGTTATTTATTTTTTATATCTGAGTATGTTTTTCACTCTTTATTTTAATTCTTACCAATTAATTACTTTTACAAAAAAAAACTTCATTTTAAATATTGTTTCTATTTGTAAATACTAACTACCAACTTTTCAATATTTTTTTTTTACTTTGATTTTTAAACAACTTCCATCATGTTTTTTTCCTTCTCTTTTTTGTACTTTCATTGATAACCTTACATATAATTATTATATTATATGGAAACTTCACTGTTCCATTAGAGTTACTGTATGTTTCCTGAATAAAAGAAACAAAAAAAAATCTTTCTATTTTTTAAACTTTTAATGCCCGTAGCAAATTGCCCTCAACCTTAAAAATGAAATTAAAACTAAAAAAAACATTTTCTTTCATTATTTTTCCCAGTATGTGCATAAAAAAACATGCCTAAAAAATTTTTTAGTTAGAATTTGAAAAATTAAGCATTGAAGGTTAAATGTTTTATACAAATGCAAATTTGTATTTCCATTAGTTTTAGAACTCATTCTAGGTCCTTTGGACATGTTGCAAAAAGTACAAAGAAAATAGTGACTGACCAAATTTCAGTTTCAATTTTAGTTTTGACCAGTTTCGGCCAGTAAAACGAGTTGCAGTCGCGTTTTTCGGTTTCGGTCAAATCTTGGCTAAAACCTGCGGTCCGGATGTGTCGGTCGGCTGTACTCGGGTGCATCTTACGACTCGTGACTATGGATGAAAAATTACGTAATTTTACCAAAAGGCGCGGTAAAATACCGTAGTTTACGGTATTTTACGGGAATTTTCGGTAAGAAACGAATATGATGTACTAATTTTGATTTTCCAAATATATTACAAATACGAGTAGCTTTGTTTTAGGTCACTTTACATGACTGTGAATTTGTGTATACGAATACACAAAAAACAAATTTTGAGCACCATTTTTTCAAAATCACGGCACGAGTGGTGGTCGTTCAAGGTCACAAACTCAAGGTTTTACTAAGGACCCTATGTCCACCGTTAGATTTCAAAATATATAAAAAAAAATATCAAAAAAAGTAAAAAAGTACATACCGAATGACCTTGAACGTTCCATACTAATAATAAATCTCGACAACGACCCGATGAATCTAAACTTGGTTTTCAGAGTTGTGTAAGGTATCTTAAAACAAAGCTACTCGAATTTGTTATATCTTTGAAAAATAAAAATTAGTACGTCAAGTTCGTTTCTTACCGAAAAATACCGTATATTACCAAAATCTGGTAAAATTCCCATAAAATACCGCGGTAATTGTATCGCCTTGCATCTCTACTCGTGACTCGGCCGCGCGACCTTTCATACTTGTGTTTGCAATTCCTATAAAGTTAATAAGTTAAAGTCCTTACATAGAATTTATATGTATAACATAACACCGAACCAAAAAGCGCTTAAAATAATCTAATTTACTCATTAAATTTATGCCTTTTATTTCATTAAACATTTATTGTAATGAACAATAAATTACGCCTTATTTTAGGCATTTCGTAGTAGCTTTTTACAAAATTTAACAACTTTCGTTTTCGGTTTTGGCCGAAACTAGAACAGAAGCCGAAATTCGGTGTCAGCTGAACACCTTGTTTCGGTCGGTCTCTACCGTATCTTTAAAAGTGCAACATCTCACACCTAGTTAGTTACTGACTTGTGCCATAAATCCGACACCTACTAAAATCTTCTTTTTTTTTTAAAACTCTCTGTCAAAATATCCCGATGGAATCCATTGAGGGTTGAAGAAAAGCAGATGATCTTAACAGGAGTGTTAAAAAATATTAAAAAAATACAGTATGTGAATTTATTTTTCAGTTTAATACATTTGTCTTTTTGTTTCGTTTCGTATTTATCAATTTTTAGACAAAAATATGTTTTGGACGATAAGACGCATCGGACCATAAGACGTACCCAAATTTTTGGTTTAATTTTCAGAATCAAAAAGTACGTCTTATAGTCCGAAAAATACGGTAGATGGCTATTCGCGAGAAAAATTAAATTGATAAAATTTTTCTCGTAGTCTACTGACTTGAGACCTCAGGTTTGATTCTCGACATAAATATTTATTTGAAACTTTGATTTTTACTACAATATTTAACCCTGGGCCACGATTACAAACGATACCTTCATCGGTAAATATCGAGACCGCATAAAGTAAACTCGATATTTATGTACGAAAATCTGTACAATTGTATGAAAATTTAAAGTATCTGCGTCGGTAATCTGTAATTGAACACGTTTAGAAAAAAAATAGTATACATATTGTATTTTTCATACAGAAAACTTAATTTTACTTGGTAGATAATATTAAAGATAAATGTTTCCTTTGTAATACGCGCCCTGTATTGGGTCTGAAGCGTACTACCGAGTATTTTGCCTTCATTTATTAAATGATCGATATACGCTGCGTTTGGAGTATTAACGCAGTGTCCTATGCGCCAATGGGTTAAGTTACTTGATACAGTACTTGCAACGGATCGAGTGAACAGAATCTATCGGTTTAAAGAAAAACTGGTAGATTCCTCCCTTCTGTCTCAATCCGTTAATATAAACAACTACCAATTTGCCAATTTATCCGTCTAAAATATATACGTTTTGTTATGTCATTCTGCATAAAAAAACATTATTTTTGTTAGTGGAAATCGTTAATTTTTGTTTATCAAAATCGTTTTTTATTTATTTAGTTATTTTAGTTTAGATTTACGTACCATAGGCATTCTTGATCAGATCAGTCCAAGTTGGGGACAATAATACTATTAAATCTGGCAAGATGTAAATCTCTCATATAGTGTATAATATTATACCTCTTGGCTCCAGTCCAGACTGAGTCACGACCAAAACTAATAACACTAAAATAATCATATAACAAATTACAACAGACAAGCTAAACAGACAATAAAATGGCTCTCATCCGTGATTTTGTGTTATTCGTCATTAATCAGTTACACCGCTGTTATTTTTCCCGCATTTATTTAAAATCTACATTCTTTCGTATTTCAATGGCAGCGTTGGGAGCCACATAAACTATCGTATGTTAAAAATATCAACTTTTCAGGACACCAATTAAAGTTTTAATTTTAAGAACCTAGACATTATTTTCTAATGACTACACAATATATATTTATTTACTAGCACTGCATTGGCTCTCTAATTGTTAGATAATTTTGTTACATGTAAGGTAAGTGACCAGTCTTACGTTCCAGGTGTTAGGAACCTAGGACCTCAATAATGGTAGATGAATGCGTCCTTTTCAGGATTTATATCTGAGAGCAGCCATTGAGTCAAAAACGCTCGTTCAGGGTTCTGGCTCTTTTTCACACTCAGAGCTGTATTCTTTGTCCCCCCAGATATATAATAAAGTTAACGCGTTTAATCCCAAATTTAAACGAAAATATTTGAAATTCAGGTAAATTTGCACATATTTAATCAGCTCTCCTGAAAAGTTGATCTCGTCAAGATACGATGTTCACGCAGATGACACTGATTTTAATACGATTTTGTCTATGCTTTATACAATTTTTGTAGATTGATATTTCTTGATAAAACTCCACAGTTCATTATTATTATCATAATATTATATAACATACAGAAAATTATAATTTATACAAATTGCTTTCACTATCTAACTAGGGTTATTTACCCCGTTCTAAGACAGTAAAAAAATATATAAAAACAGTAATCAATATACAGAAACAGTGGACAAAGTGAAAAACATAGTTAAAAATGTAGTAAAAACATAGTTTAAATGTAGTAAAAACATAGTAAAAATAAAGCAAAAACATAGTAAAAACAAATTAATAAATGTAGTGAAAACATAGTAAAAAATGTAATTGCTTAAGAATTTAAATAAAAAATATTAAACAAAACGTTTGCTTCCACGTGAGTTTTATTTAAATCTGATTTTTCTTAATGTCATACGTTTTGTGCTGTATTTCTCCACTGTAATTTGGCCACCCGGCCTGTTGTGGTTTTAAAAAAAAAACAACAGTATCACGAAAAGCACATTAAATATTTAACTTATTGCTGCTTTTTTATTTAATTTATTGCAAGTTGACAGAGTAATCTTTGACTGTATATAAAGAAAAACCTATATTTGTGTACGAAAATGAGTATATTTGCATGAACATTAAAAGTATATTTTTGGTAATCCAAAATTGAACATGTTTAAAAGAAAAAAATGTATACATATTCTGCTTTTCATACAGAAAACTTAATTTTACTTTGTAGATAAAATTGAAGAGAAATGTTAACTTCCCATTGTAATCGGGGCCCTGGAGTAACCTTTCGGTATCATATTAATACGGAATGTTGTCTGCTCGGTAACGAAATCTCATCAATAGATTTGACAGCAGATTTTCAATGTTTAAGAAATGTATAGATGCGTGATGCGTTTTCATATTGATTAATTCATTTTAATAATAATTGAATTAAATTTTAATATTTTACATTGTTAATTTTATTCAGCTCATGTTATATTGTATTTTTATTTAATAAATAAATAATAAACGTATTTTTTTAGTTAACATCTGATTGATGTATGATAAATGTAATGTCTTTATTTATGTGAATATTCTGTAATATTATTTTTCATTGTGTGTAGATGTTAAATTAATTAAAAGTTAAACATATAAGCTAATAATAATTTGCGAAACGATAATATTTGTGTATAAATAATATTATCGACTAAAAAAACAGAATTTCGAAAAAAAATGATCAAAACCAACAAATTACAACAGGGGTGGAGAATACCTTAAATAAGGGAATATGGAAGTCTAGGCATTTACGGGGCTTATGACCTGTAATTGGCTGGTTTACGTGGCCACTTTACACACTGTGTAACATTCACCATTTTACCTATGTTTGAACATGATCACAATACCAGAGTAAAGGTGAAAATCTGACTCCCATTTAGAAAAAAGGAAATGTCACAAAATTATATTTTTTATATTTATATATTTGAATAATTTATATATCGCCGTTTTTGTGAAAATCACCTCAAGGGCGCTGTACAATAAAAAATATCCCACCACGTCTTGTAGTTACAGAGCACATGGACGGTTGGGATTCTTGTTCCTCGTCTCCAATTATGATATATATTGCATATATTACAGCACGTCTTGCAGCTACAGAGCGAATAGACAATAAGAAATCTAGCCCCTATTTACATTTATATATGGCAGTAAACAAATATTATGATATTGAAAAAAACATTTCAGATGAATAAAAAAACCAAATTCAAACGTTAGGTTAAGAAATATGTGTGAAATAACTATAATTTAAAAATAAATAAAAACTTAAAATGGCTAAAAGCATTATTAACACGCAGAGCGCGATTTCTCTTTTTAATTACTTAGATATTAACATTATGTACACGTTAAAATTCAAATTAAAAGCCTAAATAAACGTTGGGTATGTTCACCTAACTATTTCCTCCGAGCCACTTTCATTTAAGGAATTTTAATTAAAATTTAAGTCAAATTTTTCACAAAAATAACGTGCTTTCCTTTATACGCGGGTCAGTAAATTTCGGTTGAACGATAAAATTTTATACATTTTTTGTCAATGCTAGCGTGTTATGTTACAATGAAAAAATGAAAAAGCACGAACTTTTGGTTTAATATCGCATTCAAATAATATTCGGAGGAATTTTAATATAAATTATTGGCAAATAAGGCTTGCGTGCACAACTTTTGTTTGCAAATTAGTCCCCGGTTGAAATAAACATTAAAAAAATAATTGAATTAATCAAATCATGCTTTATCTCGGATATGCGATGTTTTTGATAGGTCAACGCGTAACTGTATTCAACTGCGTAATAATGTTTGTGCAAAAAGTCTGCCAATCCTTGGCCCCGATCACAATGGGAAGTGAACAGAGTTATCTGCAATCGTCCATTTTATTTGTTTATTTTATTAGGTAAACATTGTAAAATGTTTACAATATTTAATCAGTTGATCGTTAGCTTTCTTCGCCTTGGCTTCATCCCGACCCACTGTCTGCATAGACTGTCGGGGTCAGCTCTCTTCATCCTCAGTTATCCTCGCACTCCCGTCACTGATCTAAACTTCCATTATTCTACGTGTAGAGACATCTTAACTGAACTGTCATCACGCGGAGGCAATGCGGTCGGCTGGGTCATACACTGCAGATGCCTCCTGAGAGCCTCGACCGCGCTTGCCTACTTTACAAGGCATCAGGTTCTCGACGTCCTGGACGTCCGCTGCTGACTGTTCGTCTGCAGTTCGTGTCAGAACTACGGGATGCAAACCTGAATTGCGAGGATGCGCAGGAGCTGGCAGCCAAAAGAGATGATAGAGAGATACCGTATACGAATGGTAGATACAAATATGTTTTCTTTCTGCTGTCTCAATGTCTCAATCTATTGTCCACCAAGATCCTTCTTCACCTTCCAGACTATTTTGTATGTCTTCATAATTTTCACTCATTAATTCGATATTTTCTGCGAATAGTATATCAATTAAGTGGAATATCGTCTATGTACGAATCAAACTACCTTCGTTTTTTTTAGGCGATTTCAGTTTAATGGGACAGGCCGCATTGATTGTTGTATTTAAAATATATTATTAGCGCTATAATTTTTTTAGGTTTTGTCTTTTTGAAATTCGCGTGTGACGTCTCAAGTTTTCTTCCCCTTCTTTTCGATGAGTTCGGCAGATTGGTCAGTTCACTGACCGTAAACCGGAAATCTACCACAACTTTCTTATAATAGGTGGATTCAGAAAAACATGTGACGTCATGCAAAGTAGTTCGATTTCATATTTTTTTTCATTCCTTTTTAAGAAACTTTGCCGCACAATTTAATGCTCTAATTTTTACCGCTCGTAAGAATACATTTGTTTATATCCATTTTTTCATAGGGCTGAACTTTCTCATTTACTTCGTATAGACGCGTACGATAGTAAAAATAGATTTTCTTTTATAAATCCACACCAAAAAATAAACTACATTTTTTTTATTTTACGAAATCGCTAGTTTTTTTGTCCGTCCTGAACATTTTGACAAATGGTTCTTCTGCGGTATTGAACATAGACTATATTTTGTTTAAATAGTGAATTATTTTATTTTAAAAGTGTTTTTGAGAATATTTGAATTGAAATTTTTTCGAAAGCCGTACTCATCATAAATAAATTATTTCCTCATATAAAACCGGACTGTGTTATCGTATATCATTCTTACGAGACACGTAATCTTTGCGGTTTTTAAGTATTATAGTATATTTACGTATTATTATGCGCTGATACGAATGCCAAGTATAAAAACGAGATAAACCAGTGTTAAATGTCAGTTGGTTTTATTCTTTAAACAAATACGAATCTATTAATAAGTGGGCATATCCTATCTCCGGTGGAAACAAAATGATTTTTTAAAAATGCATTTGTCATATATTTTCTCCCTAGATTCACACACATTCTTAAAAAAATATATATATAATTAAAATAAAAATAAATGCATACCTACTGAAAATAAATCATATTTTCGTAATTCCAGCATATGTTAATTTGGTTTTTCTTTTATTTTTCTTTTCTTTTATTTTTTTTTCTTTTCTTTTCTTTTCTTTTCTTTTCTTTTCTTTTCTTTTCTTTTCTTTTCTTTTCTTTTCTTTTCTTTTCTTTTCTTTTCTTTTCTTTTCTTTTCTTTTCTTTTCTTTTCTTTTCTTTTCTTTTCTTTTCTTTTCTTTTCTTTTCTTTTCTTTTCTTTTCTTTTCTTTTCTTTTCTTTTCTTTTCTTTTCTTTTCTTTTCTTTTCTTTTCTTTTCTTTTCTTTTCTTTTCTTTTCTTTTCTTTTCTTTTCTTTTCTTTTCTTTTCTTTTCTTTTCTTTTCTTTTCTTTTCTTTTCTTTTCTTTTCTTTTCATGTCATACCATATACATGTGCTATAAACTTTTTAATAATTAAAAAATGAATGGCCCACGCTCAGACGCTGTAGTCTTTATGGGCATTTTTTCGTATTCATGTTATAGCTTAATTTTAAGATGTGTTTTTCTAAAGTGTATTTTTGTAATTATATTTCTTTGTAAATTATGTATGAAAAAATAAACAAATAATAATACAAATCGTGCCCATTTTTCTCGGTCATGGGTTTTGGGCCATTATAAGGGTTGCCATCCGTCTCGATTTATCGGGACTGTGACCGTTATAAAGCCCCCTGTCCCGACCTCCCGATGAAACCTATAATTTCGTGATTGAAACTTACACAGTATACTAACAAAAATCTTTCACAGCAGTACCGACTACGAAAGAGTAAATTAGGTGGCAAATGCTTTCAGCAATTTATTCACTTGCCTCGATAGATGAAACCTAGACAGGTAGTCGATAGGTTCTGTGGAAGAAAATTGGATGTATTTTTTGTCAATTGTTGAAATTATACGAGTATTTATTTTCAATTCCTGCTCAAACCGCCATGGTGAAAAAGTAATATTTATTTTTACTCACGCAAATACAGACATATTACAAAAAAAATGTATCCCAGATAATATTTATAGTATAATATCATTGATGCCCAGTGCAGTAGGCCAATGAAAGAAGTCTACAGCCAGGGACTGTAGAATCAATATTGCAGTAATAAGGTTATTTATTTGATTTTCTACACTTTACATATAAATACAATATAGAATAAATATACATACTAACGGACCCGACAGACGTTGTCCTGCCCGAACGTTGGCTTGCCTGCTATTAGTGTGGAATTTTTTGAAATAGATAAGTAGGTACCTAGGTACTTGTTTATGGTTGAATTCCAAAGCAAAAAATAATTAATTTTCAAATAAAGAATTCTTTTTGCAAATGTCAAACTCGGCTCTTCTCACCAACAGGGGTGCACTTTATTCGTGAATGCGATTTTCAAAAATGTATTGAATGTCACTTAATATTTTTTAAGTTTTACCAAAAATCCAGTAAAAAAGACATAAATGGGAAGAAATTATAAGGAATGTAAGAAAAGAATCTGATTGGAATCCGTAAAAAGCGAATGTTGTTTTTAAACATACAAAAACAAACTTATTTGTAAACACAGAAAAACAAGCTTCTTCCATTTTTTTGTATTTGCATTCTCGTCGAATGCAACCTTAGTAGGTCGACGAAAAAAAGCTTCTAATTTTTTTTTTTACAGATTCCATTGAAAATGTTAATTCCTACGAACACGCGCAGTGCAAAGATCTAGATTTCGCTGAAAACAGACCGTAAATCGTTTAAGCCGTTTAGACGGAGTTCAGTTACATCACAGGTACAGAAGAATTATAAATATAAAGAAACGGGCGGGCATATTGCCTTAAGGCAATTTCTTCCTACCTACCCAAACCGTTCAGTTTGAGAAAATTACAAGTACATGGACATATTTTAACAGAATATAATTTTATAAAACAATTTAATTTACACCTATAATTTTATACTAAATTTGAAAACATAAATCAACTAATAAAAGTACACTATACTATGAAGAGGGGAGAGGAGATGTGATAGGATGGAAAGAAGACGGAGAAAGGAACAACTCAAACATTTAAATAGTGACATTTCAATCTTGATTTAAATGTAAATAACGAAGGGGCGTCTTTAACATTAGTGGGTAGATTATTCCACAATCGAGAATCTACTACTGTGAAAGAGGAGGCAAGATGTTTAGAGCGGTGAAGGTGTATTAAAAGAGTTCTATTGTTACTAGAGCGAAGATGTAGTGATAAGTTAATATTATATTCATTGCACGGGTTTCTATAGCTACGTAAAAGTGTAAAAAGAACTGATTAAAGTAAAACCAGCAAAAAAGTGTGGCCAGCAAGTACTTCTTCCGCAAGAATCAGTACATAAAATGTAAGAAAAATATTTTAATCATATTTTTTAAAATTCATTATAAAATGGCATTTTTGTTACTACATCTCCCCATCCCAGAACGTCCCGACGAGACCCTAGCAAAATCTGGCAAACCTAGCCATGATACAAGCATTTTTAAATGTTTTTATATTTGTAAATTTTATCATCATCATCATCATAACGGTGCAAAGGGCAATGCATAAGTGCACCAATCGCAGTGTATCTTGATCATTTTTGTTACATTAAGTTAAGATAATCAGTCTTACGCTTTAGGTATCAGTCCAGAGACTATGAAATATTCTAGTGTAAAAACTCCCTTTTATATAAATATTTCATATCAACCATGTCGGGAATCGAACCTAAAACTTCTTGCATGGTAGGCAAACGCGCTAACCATTGCACCACGAGGCTGACTTTATTAATCTAAAAATCTATTAAATCTCACATCTATCTATTAAATATTTTCATATTTATTAATTAGACTACTGCGTATTTTGTCATTCGATAGTGAAAAAATAACGCAAAGCTACATTGTACTTATTCCACACTGTTGTGTCAACAGTCAACACAACAGAATCGCTTGGCGATCAAATACCCGAACATAAATAGACCGCTAATCTTGTGTATTAATTCAATGATTACATTACATATTGACTTTTCATATCATTATGTAAACACAGTTTTTAATTACGTTTGTGAATTTATACGTTCATTCATTTATTTACGTAAATTGTGAAAACGATGCAAGTAATATGATAGTACCTATACGTAATACTATCCGAACTACGTATTACCTCATTCGTAATACTGATTTTTTTTTTGGGCAAGTATTTTTGTTATAAATTGTAATTTGTATACATCTTTATCTTAATATTTCAGTTCTTATAAAGTATTTTCGACGTACATATGTATGTTAAAAAAAATAATCACGAACTTCAAATTTTTTATTTAAAAATGAGCACACAAAAATTAAATCAATCGGGTTGTGGTCCTGTGGCTAGTGTCTCGGACTCACGGACCAAAGGTCCGTGGTTCGAATCCCACTCTACCCCAACTCGATTCCATTTTCTAATAGTGAGTTATTTACAACTCGTTGAAAATGGCCCTCAAAATTAAA
Source organism: Micrasema longulum (assembly GCF_059751315.1). Lineage (NCBI taxonomy): Eukaryota > Metazoa > Arthropoda > Insecta > Trichoptera > Brachycentridae > Micrasema > Micrasema longulum. Next base: position 13,635 of record NW_028279550.1, on the reverse strand, counting down.
TATTTGGGTAAATCATAAGAACGCAAATATTTCTTTTTTAAAAAAAAAAAAAAAAAAAAATGCGATTTTTCTCAAACCTTGGTATTCTGCCACTGTAATTAGGTCTCCATTGGTAATACTACCGTTTGCTCGGTAAAGTATTAACGTTTGAAATTGTTACTATTTTTTAAATTATATTTATATCCTTCTTCTTTATCATTACATTGCAGTTAAAAAAAAAAACATTTTAGGCGTTGGTATTTTTTAAAATACATAAACAAACAAATATACGCGAGTTTACATTTGTTGTTTTAAAATTAAAATCTACCTCAAAATTTTGTATTTTTTCTAGATGTCCTATTATGTCAAATGGAAACTAATTTAAAAAAGGACCCAAAAGAAATAAATAAAATAGATATATGGAATTACAAAAATTAGGTTTAGTTAGAAAATAATATTTCCCGTTGTTTTTTTTTAACCTTTTACCTTTTACAATTTATTAATTTGTTTATTTTACAATTAAAAATACCTGAATTTTATAAAAAGTAAAATCGAATTTTCCATACGAAAAGTTATATGTTCTTACAGTGCTTTATTAAAAATATTTTTATTACATGTTACCGACAAAGATTCTAATATATATTTTACTCTATGGACAATTGAAGATAACTGTTAGCTTCCCATTGCAATCGGGGCCCAAATTTGTAGAATTCCTCAGATTATTTATTAAAATGGTCTCAAAATGGCCTAAAAAATAACGATAAAACCATTTAATAATTTAAAGTAGTCTTAATTCACTAGCAGCAATAAAATCTTGTTCTCTGCACTGCGTCTCAAAGTGAACGGGGCATCAAAATGTGAATAGAAAAATTCAGACCCTGCATTAAAATAGGCATATAATAGATTATAAAGCTTCTTTCAAATTATTTTTTAATTCAAGAATGTCAGGTACGGAGTATAAATGGACGAGTGCAGGTGGAAAACAAAGGTGAACGATACATCGTAGTTGGGCATGTTACCTCTGGAGATTACAAGCACTTGGCACAGTGGTAGGCGACAGTTGCCCGGCCTTGGGTATACACTGCCATATGGGCCGAGTTCGGTCGTCAACCCGACCATGATTCATCAATATCTACTTCATAATCTGTTCAATGCTTGAATGAGTTAAGGTCATCCGCACCACAAAAGTTTAGTTAAAAAAACATGCAAGTTAAATAATTTAAATTTAAATAAAAATTATTATTTTTTTCCTAAAAAACGTAACGAAAAACAAAATATTTAAGGCGTTATATTGGAATACAATATCAAACCAGGAACCCTCGAGCAATGCTTCGACATGATTAAGGTATTATTCTCTCCACCAGCAAGAGTATTTGCCAATGTTTTGAGTATGTCCAAATGCTTGCAGACTGGCTGGATTTCCTCCCTGGGAAGTTATTCATACTTGAATTTGTTGCAACAGAGAGGGAAAACGTTTTTACAGGGCTTATGACCAGGTTTAAGTGGCCACTTTACACCTCGTGTAACATTCACCATTCTGCCTATGTTTAAACATCCGAATTTCCTCAAGTCTTCCACTGTCGACTTTTGTGAAGTAAAAAAGCTGAAACTTTTATCAAGTGGGTGAGATTCATCCGGCTAAACCAATTCACCTACTTGGCAACGCCTGAAAACGATTTACAATTTTTATACTTCTTATTTTACCAGGTAGTTAATTAAACAATGTTTTGAGTCCAAATGCTTGCAGACTGGCTGGTTTTCCTCCCTAGGAAGTTATTTATATTGAAATTTGTTGCAACAGAGAGAGAAAACCTTTTTGAGAAGGAATTATGAAAGTCTAGGCATTTACAGGGCCACTTAAACCAGCCAATGACAGGTTATAAGCCCTGTAAATGTCTAGATTTCCATAATCTCTTCTCAAAAAGATTTTTTCTCTCTGTTGCAACAAATTAAAAATAGTATTTGCCTCTGAAACATGGTTTCACTTTTGTGAAAGAGGTCGATCTCCAAAGTGATAATGTTCAGCTACCTGACTGCTCTTCCACTCGCCATAACCAGAGACAGGTTAGTCCTGGAAGCCGGGAGGTATAACAGCATGTGCTGACGCTGTAGAAGATGACCATCAGAAATTGATACTCTCTAAAATGGCTGAGTTCTCGATAAAAACTCTCACCAGTCGGAAAAAATGAGTCAATGTGAACCCATCCCTTTAAGTTGCAAACTGTTGGTCCCAAGAATGCCTAAGAGGAATTCTGTGGCACGGATACTGATTTGAAAAGTAATAAAAAAATCAAACTAAGTTTTATGTATCGTCGCTTTGATTTCTGAAAGTTTTGTAATTTTTAAATTACTCCGCCCGTAACGTCACGAGTTATCGTCGGTGATTTGTGCTGTCATTTAAAAGTATATAGAACCTCGTAGCTATCAAAAAAATAGTTTTAGTCCTTAAAATATAGCTTGATAAAATGACAGCTGCCAAACTAATGTCACTAGTGATGGGAAATTACTGATCACTGATCATGTACCGATCAAATCGATTTTATTAGTATTTTCATGCAAACATGTTAAACACTGAAAACAAAACTGTTAAAAAACGCAAAAACAAGCCTATTATAGTTTGTTTAAGACAATTATTCATTAAAAAGTAAGACATTTATACTTTTTTTCATGAACAACATCAAATGAATTATTTTTTTATTCGATCAATTTGTCCATCTCTAACATTTTTGCAAAATGATGTAGCCTTGTAAGAATATCGTTAATAATTAGGTTTGGTTTAGTTTTTTTTTAGTTTTAAAGATGATTTTATATAATTACGTTGATTTATATGCCAAGCATTGTATAAAAAAGAAATGAACATGCCAGATACGAATGATTTTTCGTGTGTCAATATAAATCACTCCTTAGACGTTACTACAAAGTTACGTCGTCACTTTTGCTGACAACTGTCATTCTAATCAAGCTATATTTTAAAGACTATAGTATATCTGTAGACTAAAAATAATGTTGCGTCTTTGGAAAGGGAACTTTCAACGTTACAAATGCTGATATGAATCTCTAACGGGGCAGTCAAAATACATATAATTTGACCTAGACATTAATATACGAGTATAATCTTAATACAAATACTTAATGTTAACTATAGCATGGCCTTACACTCGTATTATATTGTACGGAAATCGTAAACGTTGTCTTCCGGATTTAGATTGGGGATTAGTGTATGTAAATGATGCTTTTTCGTGTCATTTCACTAAAACATACCAGTTAAAAGCACATAAATTCATTATATAGTCTGATAGTTTTAATAATAATTATCCATATCCTATTTTCAATCGTAAATCGTCTTGTCGAAAGACCACCATTGATTCGAAACACTCGTCGAGAGTTTCGGGTCCCGATTACAACGAGTCAACAGACTTATCCTCAGTTGTCAATAAAGTAGAATCAAGTTTTCTGCTCAAAAATGTGTATATCAGTTCAGTGCACGAAAAAATCGGCGTTTATTATACGTAAAGCATTGTATTATTATGATCTGTTTGCAAAACAGTGTAGAAGGTAAAAGATGTACAAATAAACAAAATCAAAATATACGCAAACATGTTTGGACAATATTTTGAGTTTGTCCAAATATTTGTAGACAAGGACTGGGTTCAATTCCTGGGGAGCTGTTAATATTAACATATTACAACAGAGATGAAGAAAATTTTAGGGAAGGTAATTTAGAAGTCTAGGCATCTACGGGGCTTATGACCAGTCATTGGTTAGTTTATGTGGCCACTTTACACACTGTGTAACATTCACCATTCTGCCTATATTTAAACATGTATATTATTTCGATTCTTAAATCTGTTGAAGAGCTGAAACCTTTATTTATTTATGCGGGTGAGATTCATATAATTTAATTATTTCACCTACATACTAGGCAACGCCTGAAAATTTGTATTTTTTTTTCTGCAAATATTATTTTATATTATGAAACTTCAATATTGCATACAGACAATTCGATTTTTTTTTTTGAACAATTGAAGATAACTCTGTTAACTTTCCATTGCAATACGGGGTCTTGTTTGATTTCAGAATTGTTATCTATTTATTTATAATTTTTGTATTCTTTTTTTTGTACAGAATAATGTTCTCTCACTGGGGTGTCCCGTGCGGAGGGAAACATTTTACTACAATTATATTGAAACATGCCTTAAATTAGTTATTTAACGTAGTTGACATAATAAGAAAATAAAAACTTAATTAATCTAATTAACCTTATTATCATCGTAAACATAACAAGCAATATACACTAAAATAATCATAAAAAACATAATAAATTCATATCGAAAAAATGTCATAATCAGGAGACAAATTTTTACCTATTTGGCGTGATCCACTCATCGATCCGTGCGCAACCCACCTCCACTATCCAATAAATAAATAATGTGAAATGCCAATTATTCAACTCTTGTATAATGCCAGTACTCCTAAATCGGTGCGAATCTTGGCACCTTACCAAAGCTCAGAGCACCAAACTTTTCAGTTTTGAGAGTAAGTGCCTGAGAAGAATATTAGGTGGTTCGATTTTATAACTAACATTGAAGTCCGAGAACGGACGCAGCAGCCTCCTATAACCTGAACCTGGCTTGGACACGTGCTGCGCTTGCCTCAGGAGAACCTTAACCCAAGTTGCCTCCTCCGCGGGCTCACGCCGTCCTGAAAGGCCGTCGATGACGATCTTTCGACTTCTTTGGCGGAACTAAGGGACGCTGGATTGACGTGGGAGGAGGCGAGAGTGCTGGCTAGCGTTAGAGTCTCCTGGAGGCAACATGTGATGTGGAAAAGAAGAATAAATAATGTGGGTGGTGTCGCGGACCCCAGATCAGGAGGTCCGAGGTTCTAACCACGCTCCAACACTACTTGTTTCCTCATTTTCTAACACGGTAATTAAAACTGAATGACTCCAAAATCTTTATGTTAAAAAAATGTAGGTTAGCGGTAAAAACGTAAATATTTTATGTATATATGCATATAACACGCATATGCATGTTTCATATTGCGAGTTAGGATCTCGGATAGTGAGGAAGTTAAGCGGTTTTTTTTACTTTTTCAATAAATATTTTTATGTATTCTATTCTAAGCGCTGTGATTTTTTTAAGGTTTTATAATTATTCTGCGGTTCTTCGACAAATTCTGCTGATTGGTCAAATAGCTTCCCGTAAACCAAAAAACCATCACAACGTGGGTATACATTTTCTTGTATACCCACGAACAGGCCATGCCTTTGTAAGGTTTTTTGTTTACTATTTTTCTATTAATATGTATTTCATTGATATGTAATTATGATTTATTTTTTTAATAATCTGTTTTATTATTATGTTTATTTTTTACAAAAAACACTATCGTGCGTTTTTTTTTAAAATAAATATTTGCGTTCTTATGATTTATTTTATTTTATTTTATTTTATTAACATAAACGGAAAATCTGCATTTTACAAACAATTATAATACTACATATTAGGCGTTTTTTTTTTTTTAAAACATAAATTTCCTTATGAACCTAAAATTAAACCTAAAAATTAAACAAAATTTATACTTAAAAAATCAGATCCGATACGTAGGAATAACTATTGCCGAGTTCATGAAGTCTATTTAATACGGCATTAAAATTATACACTATCCGTGAATTGTTGCTACAAAAGGGTGGCACCTGTCTAGTCATTCTTCCAGGCACCCTGAAGTTCAGGGCAATCAATTGAATCAATTGAATTTACAATTTTGAATAAATTCAAAAGGTCTATAATTTACCCAAATATTTAATTTTTAAGGCCATTTTCAACGAGTTGTAAATAACTCACTATAATAAAATGGAAATAAAGTTGGGGTAGAGTGGGATTCGAACCACGGACCATTGGTTCGTGAGTCCGAGACACTAGTCACAGGACCACAACCCAATTTTTATTGATTCGGTTGATTCGGAAGAACTAGTGGCGTCGTTTAAAGTAGTTCATTTTCATGATTTTTTTCTTACATTTTCAAGAAACTTCACTGTACAATCAAACGCTCTAATTTTTACCGAACTAAAGAAAACATTTTTTATATTTAATTTCTCGTAGCACTGAATTTCCTCATTACAAATGTTGCTCGTATAACGTCTTTACGCAATTTTCACATGCTTGAAAATAATCTCATTCTGCTGACGCGACATTGAGAGAGTTATCGAAAAACAAAGGCAATATACAGGTTGCCGGAGAAGTGACGTCCAAAGGTAAAATGTAAATGCCTCATATTGAGGGTATCCGAATCACCCCCGTGTTTGTTCTATATATGTATTATACAAAAGCTTAGAGTCCAGCGCAATTTTTAAAGCTACTCAGAAACTAAGGAATTGCATTTTAAAATTTTCAATTTTAAGTTTTAAATTCAAGTCTGACTTCTCGAACTTAAAGTCTTCATTTTAGGTCAAAACTTTTGTGGCTTTTATTGATGTTACAAAGCTGATTATTTAATGCGTGAAAGTTAAATTTAGAACGAACGAGTTCCAAAAAAAGTCCTGAAAAAACTTCCCAAAAATACAAAAAAAAAAAACAGATCCAGTCGAAAATTTTCCAAAATCCTTTAAATAAAATCAAAAACTACGCAAAACCGCGCGACATACACGGGTGATTCGGATACTTCTCAAAATGAGGCACCTACGTTTTATCTTTGGACGTCACTTCTCCGGCCATCCTGTATATTAATCGTTTTCTATTGAATCGCTAATTATAGTCGTATAAAGATAATTATGGTTGATGTAATCGTTGTTATTATAGCAGTCGATAATATCGTTTAATCCATCGCAATAAACTCAATAATTTTCATACATTGCATTGACATAAATGATTGATTCGTTCAGAGATACGGGATCACCTCATTTTTTTTGGTTTTTTGGTTTTTGTTTTGTCTTTCAACCTTATCCCTTTTATGTAATTTAATCATTGTTGATTGTATGTTCCTATAAAATAAATAACCCTCCCTGCTCCAATGTTGCCACAACCTCGATTCCCAGCAGTGTTCCACCAATTGGCGGATACTAATGTTTGGGCTTTTCCCCAGCCCTTCTCTGAGGCCTGCTTTCCAGAGTCGCAGCTGTCCACCCCAGTGAGGAAGTCTAGCAGCAGCAAACATCCCACTCGCGTTACAATGTCGGAAAAGCTTGTGTAGGGCTATATTCATTGTTGTAGCACGCTTTCATATCCCGAGTACTTCGTTGGTTGTATTAAAACTTTACACCTAAGCTTACTGCTTATTGCTCCGTGAAAAGCAACTTGTGTACAATAAGCTTGATATTGACACCATGTAAATCTATCAAAAAAAAATATTTCGTGTCTTTTGACTGTCTGATTGGTCTTTTTAGTAATAATATAGATAGGCGTTTCGGTTATTTATAAGAACTAGCGGTAACAGTTATTGTTTCACAAATTGAACCATTTCTAAATAACGGTTTAGAGCAGCGTGAGCATTAAATTTAGGAACAGTTTAACAAAGATTAATTGAACGTAGTTATGCAGAAAGCAGTCAGCCATTGAAAAGACTAACTTATATTTTATTTTTTTTAAAGAAATATTTGCGTTCTTACGATATACCCAAATATTTCATTTTGAGGGCCATTTTCAACGAGTTGTAAATAACTCACTATTATAAAATGGAATCAAGTTGGGGTAGAGTGGGATTCGAACCACAGACCTTTGGTCCGTGAGTCCGAGACACTAGCCGCATGACCACAACCCGATTAAATATCACCTTTGTGATAATAATGAATAATCAAATCCGCACAAAGGTTTAAATGTTTTTGACTTGATTTTCGACTGAAATGATAAACAATGAATACATTAGTTTTTTAAAAAATATTTTAAATAAGAACCTAATTAAGTATTTGACCAGTTTTAATGGTTTTTAAAGTACCGTAATATTTTTCTAGTGCTGTGGGTGTTTTCTGCAAATTGAGAAATGCCGTTTTTGTGATCGACACCATTTCACCATTTTCAGAGGGTGATTAATACAGTTTTTTGTATGAAAGCGGTCTGCCTGTTTTAAGCAGAACATATAATTGACCTTACTGCACCCGATAACATCAATATCTCATTTTTTGAAAATTGTGGACGCCTGCTTTCTGCATAACTACGTTCAATTAAACTGTTACTTGTAACGAACCACGCTGCTCTAAACTGTTATTTTTCAAAATAGTTAAATTTGATATCCTAAATATTTATTCTTCACAATCAGTTCAACTTTCCGAAAATATCTTTTTTTTTAACACAGTAACAGATTTATTTAAATACTGTTACAGGAGAATAACTTATGTAACTTAGTAGACATTATAATAATAAATATGTACATCTCCCCCCCCCCCCCCTCCTTATCCTCTCTTCAAGCATTTTTGTCCTTATCCCGCCCAATTTACAGTAACTTAATGTTCTTAAAATTAATATTTAAAAAATCTTTGATTATTGAGTACTTGAAAATAACATTTTTATATGTATAAATTGTATGTATTTATTTGATATGTAATATATATTTTCTTTACTAACTTTGTATACTATGTGGAAATCTGTTATTAGTTCTGAGTTTATACACTATATCTGTTTAAAACATTTAAGTTTGTAAGTGAAAATTCTTGATGGAAGTTCATTGTAATTTATTATATAAATAAAACACGAGTGATACTTTAATCCACAAATTTGGAATATCCAGTTTGTTTACTAAAAATATGTATGTAGAACTGTTGATTTCCCTAATAAAATAAAATAAAATAAAATAAAATAACTATTTTTAAAAAACATTTTCAATTTTTTATACCTCCTCTATTTAGTAATTAGAAATTCAAACGAAAACGGAAGCGTTACGTGTCCCAAGCAATATACATATTTTATGTGGCAATAATCATAATTCCTAATCATTTCTGAGAAAGTTTTCCTATTTAGCGCATTATGTTTGTTTTACGAGAACCCGCAGACAGTAACACGGGAACAGAACGCATCGCTGCGTATTTGGCATAATTATCTCACTAACTAACCACTTTTGAAGATAATAATTATTCACTCTTTAAATTATGAATAATTTACTATATTACGCATGGGTACAGCGTTTACGCAATAGCCTGCTATGTGCCTTGTTAGATTTTACATAATTTTACTATATATGAATTACCCATATATATTTTTTCTAATTAAGATGAAATTATCTTTTTTTCAAACGTATAATTGTAAGAAAATTTTGTTTCAAAACATTGGTCAACTATGAAATAAAAGAGGACCTTAGTATTACAGTGGGACAGTAGCCATTTTCACATTTTTTCCATAGAGATGATTTTCTGTTTCGGATATTGATACAAGAAATTAATGTCAAATATTTTTTAAAACCTTCATAAAATGAATAAATAGATATTCATTTTGTGCCCTTGAAGTATATAAGACAATTTTTTTAAAAATAAAATGATCATAATTTGAAAATGTCTGTCCGTTTTTAGACCCATAGAACTGCAAATGTCCAATTTTGAAAGGATGTTTACTATGGTTAATATTCATAAAACAATGCTAAAGGGGGGTTTACGTTCAGTTGATATAAATACGCATTTATTTTTGATTTTTACTATCAACATTCTCACTCTAAAAATGATCATTCAATTTGGCGGTTAATTTTGAACTGTCAAAAGATGGCGAAATAATAGCCGCAATGGCAGTTTAGTGCTCACAATGATGGAAGGTCGACTTTTGATTCAAAGATGATTACTAAATGTCCGTTTTTAATATTAGGTACATATTTAACACTAGATTCTTACTCCAGGTGGCCGTTATTTATATGTATCTTTAATTATCTATTAAGAAAATCCGTTTTTCTATCCCAACCAAACAAAAAAAATGGCGACTGCCCTACTTTGTTCCTGGGGTTCTCAAAAGCGTTATTAAAAAGGCGAAAAATTAAAATATTTATTTGTTTTAAATTACGTACACCTTACAAAATAATTTAAAAGAGAAATGTTTTTTTTAAACCGTCAGGCCGTTTCCTCGTTGGGGTAGGCAGAGAGAATAAAACGCCATATCACTCTGTCTTTATATACAAACTTTACTTCCTCTCATTCATGCGTCGTTTTACGAACGCACGCTTTTCATTCTGACTTTTGACATGTCAATATTTAAGTATTTGTTGGATTTGGTTATGCCATGTCTAACTCGGTCTTCCCCATTTTCTAAATTCATTAATGTTTGTATTGTAAATATTTCTAGCCGTTCTTTCATCGTCCATTCGCTCTACATTTCTGAACCCAACATAAGCCCCTTTCTTGATTTTGGCGATAATGCCTTACATAATGCACGGATATCGACATAAGTGCACCTATTTTACAAAGTCTTACCACACATTCGTCTGAGAATTCGTTAAAGTTAATTATAGTTATGTTTTTAAGATACAAATAGTAAAATTTTCCTTTTACCTTTTGCCCGATTTCTTATTTATTATTTCAAACTGTTGGAGGAAGTAGGGGCGCATCGTCCAAATAAGCGATTATGCACAGCTTTACCATTATATTAGACTTTCGATAATAATGTTTCACAGTAACTATATTTGTAGGAAAATAAATAAAATAATTGTTATTTATTATAAATCATCACACCCGTTCATATCTTCCTGCAAAAAAATATATATAAATTGCGCCCAGTCTGTTTTCAACGAACAACGAAACTAGCTGATTACCTCAGCTTATTTTTCCATACAAAAAAGTACACTGTATTTTACATCTTTAATCCAGTCGTGGTTTTTTAGTACTAAAACAAGCTTGCAGATTACAAATATTATTTGAATATTCTCTATTTGGAAACTTGTATTTCTAACATTATTTCCGAAAGACTATATTTTTCTTTGATAGGATACCGTTGACATATTATGTATCACATAGAACATGTTGCGTTCGAAGTGGCGGTTTTTGGCATTATTCATTTTTTGAAAAATCGGCCAGTGCTCAGAGTTGACATTTAAATCAAAATGGAAACATTAGAGTATTTCATTGTGGTATTTTTTTTTTAAAAACTTTAGTAAGTTTGAAATAATAAAGTTACGTATATTGCGAACTTAATAAAAATTGTTGTTTTAGTTGTTTTTAACAGAATCACAAAAAACAGCCATTTATGATTATTTTACATATATATTATATACTTATATGTGGATACAAATTAATGTTAATTTTTTGTAGATTACGTATAAAAAATATCACCGCTTGCTACTGGTAGGTAGGTACTAAGTACTGATTGTAAGGTCAGGTATTAGGTGTACATGCTAAGCCCTGGTAATCTCCGTGAATTGAACCGAGGAGTTCAATCTAAACATTCTCAAATAATTCATCCATTCTATTGGCCCAATCCTATTATTGGATTGTTACCTCAAAGCCAATAGGCTTAAGGTGTATTTGCTCACATTATTTTTTCCCAATTTGCTAGTCAACTGCATATTATCGTACATAAGTAACTAACATCAAATGAAATTTCGTAGAATTAATACTAATGTATGTAAGTTTATAAAAATAAAATAAATAAATAACAAATAACTACGAGACTTAACATCGGCATATAATCACGCCTTTAGAGGCGAGTGGTATACCCTTGGTCAATTTTTTTTTCGTGATTTTTTTTCTCGCATGTCAACAGAGAAATATATTTTTTTGTTATTTTTTCAGATTTATAAGTGTATTACTTATAACTCGCTAATTTATAAAATGCTAGAAATAGCAACCATTTTATTTTGTACCGATTTTCACAAAAAATGACGTTTTTGAACACAGGTACACACATTTTAGTGTAATACCTGTGATAATGGGGAAATAAAAATAGTTTTTAAATTGAAAGAAACAATATTCAATAAAAAGTTTTAATAATATTAGGAATTGTACTTTGTCACGAAAGAACACAAATATATATATTTTTAAATTTGGGTACCTATTAAACGTAATTTTTCTCAAGGCTGGGTTTTCAGTGCAGTAATTAACCACTGTGGTTGGGCTTCCGGCTTGTTGTGGTTTACAAAAAGCATGTAAGTATTATACATAAAAAAGTTATAAAAAAACGAATAACATAAAAATTTGGTAAACTAGTATAGTCATAAAACTCTTCGAAATTGAATGGATTAATTCCTCTGAAATGGTAAAGCAGTTGTGACACAGAAAATTATCTCCATCTTCTGCTCTCCAATCTGTCCATGAGTATACTAAAAATCTAAAACTTAAATTTCAACAGTCTTTTGAATTTGAGGTTAGAAGTGTAACAAACACATGCTTAAACTAATAAAGAACAATTTAAACTGTACATATAATGGTGAAAACCAGACTATATCATAACATGGTTAAAATGTAGCAAATATAGCATAAAACCTTTATTTTTGTTTGCAAATAAATGAAATTCACAATAACAAACACGTTTTATGAGTAATGACAAGTTTGACAGTAATGGGTTGCCAGCTGATAAAAAAGTGATCCCAATATATTTTTGCGGAATTTTTATCTACTTTATTGCCAGAGATTGGTGATTGTCCAAAGGTACACCTGTCCAAAGGTGCATAACTTATCCCTTTATGATAGATGACTGCGACAAAAAACAAAAATGTCTCGAAATGTTACAAAAAACGAAAATATCCTAAAAAAATGAAGGCAAACATTTTAAAACTCCTGAAAAAAATTTCCAACCCCGCACCAGGATATTTTTTTAATATAATTCTGAAACGCCCTAGGGGCTGAAAACTCGCAAAAAAGGAATATTGGAAATTGTGTTTAATGAGAATAGTAATTATTTTAAACGTATTGCCATTTACATTAATATTTTTTTTAATATAAAAAATATATCTGCCTGCTTTTTTTTGCTAAAATAAATATGTTAGTAAAATATTCATACACATTAATCTATCCGCCGGACAAACAGAAAAGTATGTTTATTTTTACTATATTGATAAAGGCCTTCATAACGGCCCAATAATTTATACAATTAAAAGTTTGCGTAACTTTACAATTTTTGTTGATTTTATACCATTCGCGTAGGTAACCTTCCAATGGAGAAATAAAAGTGTGGTTCCTGTTTTATTTTGTCATCTGATTCGATGTTGATCTTGAAATGAATCAGTCATTCGATTATTTGACCATGGCGAAGGACATCATGTCATTTATTTATTTACGGAGAAACGAAAAAAACGCTTTCAATGTTTCTGGTTCACGAGAAAAAAATAAACCAAGTGTATTTTATAAATTAAAAGGCTGAAAATTGAAAAAAATGCTTATTTTTGTCTTCTTGACATTTCATTTTCAAGCCTCGTAATCAAATAAAATAATATCTGTAACGTAGAAGCAAACACAATGTTTTGTAATTCAGAAAATTTTCTTTCGAATGACGCATAACCGTTACCATTTTGTTTTACTTTTGATGTTCATTCTTAAATTGAAAAAAAAAACGGACACAGCTTTTGTTGACAGGTTAACACCCAATACATACACGGTAAAATTAAGAACTTAATAATACATTAACCGAATTTAATCTATACAATCAAAATTTATATCGTACTGCAATTTTAGACGGTTGACTCTGAATACAGGTCCAGATGAATCTACGAACTTACCTAAACTCCACACTCTTTAAACTCGCAGGAACATGGCTGACG
>NW_028279549.1:0-96007 GCF_059751315.1 Micrasema longulum | reverse complement strand
TCTTTTGCGCTGGAAAAACTTTTTCAAAGTCCAAAATGACCTAGTATTTTACAGGGCGTTGTTTTAAAAACATTTTCATCAATACTTGACGCTTTAAGGAATAACTTCCATGAATCCATTACTCATTAAAGCCGTCCAGATTTTCTATCGTCATAATATTTTTGTATGCGAGAGGTAAACTACGGTAACTCCAAATATGATGAAATTGAGTTTTTACCACTCGTATGTCAAAATCAAATTTTCGACATATCTTTTATACGTTTTTTTACAAATACATATTACAAAAAAAACGTATCCCTAACTCTATGGGGCCATGAGTCTTTTGCTGAGTTGGAATACAACATAATGGAAAATGGAAGCATGCATATTATTAAAGAAAACTAAAAATAAAATTTATTACTTACAACAGTGGCTGTAAGTGCAAAACGTTTTATTGTTTTTATAATCTAGGTATTTTAAACATTTTTAATCCTTTCTATGTTTGTTATGTATTGTGGGCTCCACACAACGGATGAAAACTACAAGTTACTGCGTACAAAAGTGCTGTACAAAGTTTTCAATGTGTTTGTTTTTTCAAATAATTAATACTAATTTATGATTATTTTACGCACTGGGCTGCTTCGAAAATGTGTCACATTTCACCAGAAAAATCTAAAAAAGGGCCGTTAAATATTTTGTTTAGCAGATTGGCTGTAAGGGCAAAGCGTTTTATTGTTTTGTTTAAGTTATAAATTTTATAATGCTGAAGAAATAATATCCGCTATTAAATTTTAAAAATGATCAAATTGAGATTGTTTAAAACGCGACCAGGAATACACCGTACCTCACACGTACCATAACCCACAGGTAATTTCGTTTCCGGCGTCATGATATCATCCGACAGTAATCTTAGCCTCCTTTCAGTAACGATAATGACGTATATACTCCTTCAAAGGTAACACTTAATCCACATATCAGCACCATTTTGTGATGGTAATGACCGTGGGTTAAACCCTTTTGAGAAGTTGGTTGTCCGATTTGATGCGGTTTTACAGATGCATTTATGGAGCTTAGTATTTGTTTATTTAACTTCGTCATAATTCCCTTGTGCAATCTTTCTTACAAATGACACTGCACTGGCACACCAAATGTAAATGTAATAAAGGTATGGTGACCAATCTGATCTTACCAGCACCGAATCAACAGTTTTAGCCCTATCCCTTATAGTACATAGGGCACTGCGTTTATATTGCCATATCAAATGATTAGTCAAGATAAATAGTCTTACTCTTCAAACAAAACAGGCCGAACAAAACAAGTAAGTATTATTTTCTATCAACTATTCCAGTTTGCTCAATCACAAATAACTATCAACGTGCTAATAAACGACGTGTTAACAATTTCTCACCGTGGTTGTTTATCGTATTCGCGATCACAATGGAACATTTAATTCGGGTTGTGGTTCTGTGGCTAGTGTCTCGGACTCACGGCTCAAAGGACCCCAGTTCGAATCCCACTCTACCCAAACTTGATTCCCATTTTCTAATAGCGAGTTATTTACAACTCGTTGAAAATGGCCCTCAAAATTAAATATTTGGGTTTATCATAAGAACGCAAATATTTATTTTTAAATAAAAAAAATATAAAAAAACCGTGAACATCTAATATTAAATGTCAAAATATTAACGTTTTGCGGCGCATAATCCTGCTGCGCAATCACATATTTGAATTTCACCGGGGTAAATATGGAAAATATTCCAAAACTGCCATTTTTATTTATTTATTATTTATCATTGCATTTAGCCGGCGGTCGGCAAGCCAAATCTTAAGAAAAGCAGTCGCCATAGTAATTGTAATTTAAATTTCACTTTTTTGTAATAGATACTCCTTACTATTTTGGAAATGTAATATATTGTATTATTTTTTATAGTAAACGCCAATTTTTCGCTAGTGAACTGTATTTATTTACGAGGAAAACAAAAAACAAACCGACACTTATGAGATTACACACGCGTTGACTTATGGCTGCGACAACATAAGCATGTTCATTATTTTGTTAATTGAATCGGAATTCACTTCGTAACACTTCATTATAAATTATTATGAAAATAAAACTTTGTTATAAGTGTATAAAAAAAATAAAATTATCACCCGTCGTTGGGAGGAGTGTTCTCCCGAAACTGTTGTAGGGTTCTTGTGAAAGAATAAAAATTGTGTAACACTAAAAACGAAGTTTTATTTTCTTAATAATGTTCATTATTGTTCATTGTGATAGCTCAAATGCTGGGCATGTTTTATGTGATTGAGCTACTGGATTCGATCTCGGTACAATGTTCATCATAGCTAAATGCACTTACCAGTAAATATATCACAAAACGGAGATAAAACAAATATTTTTTCGAACATCTTTTTTAAATTACTTATTATAAAATTTTTATTACTTTTTTAAATTCTTTTTTTTTTAATAACTAAGTTTACAATTTTCTTATATAGTAAATAACGTAAATCCAACCTGAGAGTTCCCTAAGTATTTTTTTTTTTTTTATGAAAAAGAAATATTTGCGTTCTTATTATTTACCCAAATATTTAATTTTTGAGGGCCGTTTTCAACGAGTTGTAAATAACTCACTATTAGAAAATGGAATCGAGTTGGGGTAGAGTGGGATTCGAACCACGGACCTTTGGTTTGTGACACTAGTCACAGGACCACAACCCGAAATATGTTTATGTTTTCTGCTGTAGCTTTATTTCTAATTATTAAGTATCACAATTGACCTGTATATATAATGTTTATTTGCTGTGAAAAAATATACGTATGTAAATATATTTGCATTTCCAGTAAGTAGTGGGAATAACTGTCGGCCTTGTGATGTAATGGTCGGTGCGTTTGCCTACCATGCAAGAGGTGTCGGGTTCGATTCCTGACATGGTTGAAATGAAATATTAATATAACAGGGTGTTTTCACGCTAGAATATTTAATTGACCCTGGACTGGTACCTGAAGCGTAAGACTGATCATCTTACATTCATGAAACAAAAATGATCGAGATACCCTGCGATAAGTGTACAAATGCATTGTCCTATGCACCATGAGGTGTGGAAAGGAATCATAAGAACACCCGGGACGAATGGTTCAATGACATGTTTCTACGGTTTTACGGCGTTTTGTTCTCATTCGCAGATATGTATATATTTCAACAGAGACGAAATCCAGTACTTGTCTCTCGTTTTTGGACGTATTCAAAATGTTTCTTTCCTCTTTGATTGCTATTTATTTCATTTTAAAACGAGTATATTTTTATGCCACAACAGGTGAAAAGGCCTAATTACAGCGGTGAATTACAACACGTAACACCATGCTCACCGGGAATCGAATCCGAATCCTTCCGTGCGTTAGTCAAGCGTCTTAGCCACACGCCACTAAGGCCGCCATTGACAATAATATATTACTAAGAAAGAATAACAACATTCCACGGTCAGTGATCTTTAAAACTCTCTACGCCATCGAAATTTAGGTTCTTTAAATAGAGTTAACATAATAACTTTAAATTTTATACTAATCTTTTGAATCTCGTGACACGATTAATTTTTGACTACGAACTGGTATGAATTGAATTTTTGGCACATACTGCATTTTCCATACTTTGTGTGACACTTTATTCGTGACACAGTCACTTGATTTGCTTGTGTAATTATGTCATTTATTTTCGTTCTACTTTATTCCATCTATTTTATTTTGTGCCATCTTTCTATCACTGCACGTTACGTTAAAACATGAAATATCTGTATTCTCGTATATATTTCTCATTCATCTCGTGATATTGTTTATTATTTATTTATTTATAAATTTACGTAACCAATAAAATAAAAGTTTTATTTTTATAATTTAAGTTACAGAACATATTCAATAAAAATAAAATACTAAAAAGCTAAAGATATGTAAAAATAGAAATAAACGTATTTATTTATAAATGACCTTAAATCAAAACTATTTCTCAATGGGAAAAAGGAAAGGAGGAGAGATTAAGGAAGAGAAAGGAGATGTTTCTTCAGACGTGATTTAAACAGAGATAATGTAGTACCATCTTTGATGGTGGATGGGAGATGATTCCACAGTCGAGCCGCATGGACACTATATGAGTTAGAGAAGAAAGAGGAATTGTGGATGGGTATTAAGAGAGTGCTTTAAGAATTAGGACGAAGAGGTAAACCATGAACTATGCCGTGTAACAAGGCACGGTATACTATAACTGTATACCGTGTCTTGGAAGTATTACTTTTTTGACATACTATTTAAGTTCCCAACCAAGTTTGTATTGCACTAACTCTTACGCCATTTACTCCTCCATAACTAGATATAAAAAAATATTAAAGCAAACATAAAATTGCATCTCATATTACATCGTCAATGTCCAGTTGCAGCTTAAGTAGAATGAGAAGAGTTGATGGATCGACTGTCTGAAACTTCTCGCACCAGAAAGGAGATATACCGTTTTACATGATATTATTTATTGTATTTTTGTGTTCATATTTCTTAGATACCTGTACCTACATCAACATTTTGGTATTCACTCGTATGTACAATCATGCAATATTTCACTTGGAGTGTTGGGGCTTCCAGAAAAGTTTGAGTATCATTTTTTATTAAAATCATTTTGCTTCTTTTCTCGGAGTATTTCTTAATTTTTTTTTTCGCAAAAGAATCCTACCCTCGTACGTAACTATAAGTTCTTATATCTGTCTTGTTCATGGCGATAGATAATCTACTATAATGTTCCAGAACGCTTCTAGAAAACAGTCGGAATTTTCCAAAGAATCTTAACTTTCACCATAATGATTTTCATTTTTCTCCGGTTTCTTCTTATTGATTACTGACGAAGAAAAAATTCTCACTGTCAACCGTAGCGGAGAAGTACCGCCTTGATGGTAAGTTAAATCGCATAGTTTAAATATAAATAGTATATATTGTACTGTACAATATGTACCTCCCTTCCCTTGTTTTACGTTGCTGTCCGATCAATCTTCGTTTGGTTAGTGAGTCCCGGCGGTGATAGTGCAGTATTATACATATACATAAGTATATAGTAGAATATATAGTGCATTGTCATTGTCTATTTTCGATTCGCAATAAGTACGCTTTATTTAAGTCATCTTTACATTCGGTATTAAACCTAACATGAAACTTAACGAAATTGAAGCTAATATGTCGTTACTCTGTAAAAATTACACATTAAACTTTATTTCTGAACTGGTTTATTGTCAAAACTTCTGCAATTTTTATAATCAAATACAAGAATACCTGATTGATTTAAATTGTTTATTTATGTATCATAATAATTATCTTTCTGCACCTAATGCTGCATAGAGCACTGAATTGGTAGACCAATCGCAACGTATCTCGACCATTTTTGTTACGTAAAAGTAAGATAATTAGTCTTACGCTTCAGGTTCTTGTCCAAGGACTATGAAATATTCTAGTGTAAAAACACATTTTTAAATTAATATTTCATGTCACCATATCGGGAATCGAACCCGAGACCTCTTTCATTGTAGGAAAACGCGCTGACCAGTACACCACGAGGTCATGTTATTAAAGAATTCTAAGTATATTTGTCTGTTTTGGTAATTTTACTGTAGGTAATCATAATACGAGTATTATCAGAAATATAGCACTCTATGTTAGCGTTTATAGTCCTACCTATGTTTGTTCAATCGAGCTCTTTATTTTTAATCTAAAATCTAGTCGCTACCTATTTTCAGGTGATCAAAGCTTCTTTTACAGTTAATAGTCTGTAGGAAAGTAGTATTTAGTTAGTTTTCGGGGATTTAGCTTTTTAGGACAACAAATGTAAAATTTGACCTTTAAATATTGAAAAATTGATAACTTAGATTATTTCCGAGATTTTCACATTTTACTTTTTCAAGATTTCCCCTTTTTTCTCACTTTCGGTGCTTTTTTATCTATCAGTGCTTTTTTAGGAGTTTTCAAGGCTATTAGTGGGTTGGTATTAAAATAACTCGTTTAAATACTATCTCGCAAATTATTCGCATCTCTTATTTAGTGTGCTTTTGGTTAGGTGCCTTAATCCAACAAAATACTGAAGTGCAAACGGTGTATATTAAATTCTCTCGATACCGTTTTCCTCCCATATTCTGGGGCAATATATTTTTTCAGTGGATAAATATTTTATTACGGGACTTCATAACACCTATAACTTATGTCGGTAATATTTTATGAGTCGATCGATACTCGATACTGTACAAGTCTTCTGATATAGAGCAATAACTCTGTACATATATATATATATATGTGTGTGTATTGTATTAGAACGCTTGGTGAACTGTCGTGGGTTTAAAATTAAATATAAACATAAAAATCGCCTGTAAGAAGGTATTTTTTTTTCGGTAAGAAAGAACGCAATTGTTGCATTTTGAAACTTGTACCATTTATTCGTGTTAATAATTTACTGTTACTGTTTCCGTATCATAATATATGATTAATGAAGCTGTAATCCGTTAGTTTAGCACCGATTTCCTCATTTATTTGTGTATAATATTTTAATGGTGTTTGCATATTAAAATATACGAATTTCGTTCTTTATAATTTAGGGAGGGGTTTAGTAGTTTATAAATGAATGAATTTATCACACACATTAACTTGTGTTCAATAAAGCAGGTGTATTGCCTAATCAACCATTTTTTTCTCTTTAGTCTAATAAAATTCTTTTTTTACTACTATATATAACAAGTATAGATCCTTCTCTTGACCGGTATATTTGTACTATTTTATTTACAAAAAAAAAATACGCTTCAAGCTTTTAAATTGCTGATTTACATTATGAAATATAAGCAATGGTTATAAAAATATAACATTCAAGTTTGTAAGTGAATATTCTTGATGGAAGTTTATTGTAATTTATTATAGAAATAAAAGACGAGTGATTCTTTAATCCACAAATTTGGAATATCCTTAATAAAGATACCAGTCTCGAAGATGTCGCGAAAGCGATGAAACTGCTCAGTGGGTATCTCAAATTTGTGGATTAAAGTTAAAATGGATTAAAAAAATCACTCGTCTTTTATTTCTATAATAATATATTCACTTTCATTTTATTTCATATAAATTACATTCGTTACGATTGCACTAGACTAATTTGTATCCATATACTATTGCGCGTATTGTGGCTACGGATATCGCTATTAAAAATTTGCTTTAAATTTGTATGAGCTGAGGAATTCAAAATATTTAAAATGGTGTTTGTGATATCATGCATAAGTATTAGTTTAAAAGGAAGTATTTTTATAATAAAATAAATAAAACAACTTTGTTTTTAACCACTAATTTTTTATTATGTATTTTTTTTTTCCACCGACCGGTTTTAACGCAAACAAAGTTGTTTTATTTATTTTATTAAAATGAATAACCACAAAGTTTGTGCTTCGAATATAAACTCTATGGAAGTATTTTTGTTTGACTGTAAATATCTTTTTTTTTTTAGATAATTTTTTTAACATCCAACGTAACTTCTAAAGAGACTTTCCTAAAGGATGTTTAGTAAATCAATTTATTTATAGCTCACAATAAAGATCAACAAATTACACCAGAGATGGAGAACATTTTAGAGAAGGAAATATGGAAGTCTAGATAATTACGAGGCTTATGTCCTGTCTTTGGCTGGTACAGTGGCCACTTTACACACAGTTAAATATAGGAATTTTAACAAAAAAAACTGTAATTATTATCAAATATAAAGGTATATTAACTTTCACCATTTAGCATGTTTGAACGTACACTTTTCTTGAATAATATGTTTATTATCGTATTCCATACTCAAACATTGTTAAATTACTACCTGGTAAAGGTAAAAAGTATAAAAATTGGAAAATTGTTTTCAGGCGTAGGTGATTTGGTTCAGCCGCATGAATCTCACCCATGTTATAAAGGTTTCAGCTCTTTTAATTCACAAAAGTCAATATATGGAAGAGTTGAGGAAATGTGGATGTTCACAGTGTGTAAAGTGGCCACTTAAACCAGCCAATGACAGGTCATAAGCCCTGTTAATGCCTAGACTTCCATATTACCTTCTCAAAAATGTTTTCCTTTTCTGTTGAAATAAATTTAATGTGCATATGCCATTGGAAGGTTTCTGTATCTCATCCTATGCTAGCCATTCCTTGCCTCAATGAGCATAGAACTTAGTGCACCAAGAATAATGAGGGAGTTCTCTAAAATATAAATAACTCCTGTATTTAATGGCGCATTTGTTTTGATATGTATCGCGTTGCTCGGGGGTCTATGGTTACTGACTCATTTCTTGTTTATTATGATTCGCTAAACAAAGGAATCAAAACAGTGGTTCGTACTGCCGATCCGTTTATGGGGCCTTTGTTGCCATCTCGACTCTGCAGGGCCAGGACGAACATGGAGGTCTAGAGTCTCGTGTCTCCCGCCTGTGACTTGAGAATCCTAAACAATGCTATTATTCACTCCGCACAGCCGGAAGTTAGACCTATTCTCCTGAGATTATTTGCAAATCAACATTTTGTCGTTTCCCACTCTCTCCGTTTTTTTTCTTTACTCATTGAAACCCATACTCCGGATCACGAAATCCTAGGTGCGAACCCCGCTCTACCCCAACTTGTTTCCCATTTTCCAATATGGGTTTTTACGACTTAAAGAAAATGGGCCCAAAATTAAAATATTTGGGTAAATCACTAGAATGCAAAAGAAAATAGTTACAAAATTATTTCATACTTAAATTTAGTAAATACGGTCTAGAATTCAACCGTCCATGCGCTCTGTAGCTGCAGGACATGTAATCTGCTATTTGTAAACGAATATTTTATAGATACAAATTCTTTGCTAATTAAAAAAAAACTTAAATGGGGGCTAAATTTCTTACTGTTTATGCAATCTGTAACTGAAAGACGTGAAAGAATCTTGTTAAATCTATTATCATCATTACCGTATTTTTCGGACCATGAGACGCACTTTTTTCTCTGAAAATTCAACCAAAAATTGGGGTGCGTCTTATGGTCCGATGCGTCTTATCGTACGCAAAATATGCTATTTATTTTTCCTCACCCAGTGGTGCGTTGGGCGCTTTATTTGTTAACCAAATGCAGCGTATTTCGATAGTCTGTTACATGAAGGTAAGGTGATCAGTCCTACGCTTCAGGTTTAAATCCAGGAACAATATAATATTGTAGTTGAAAAAACCTTTAAATTCAATAGTTTATGTCTACCCTTCTCGGAATCGAACCTAGGACCTCAAGAATGGTCGGTGAAAATGCCAACTACTACACAACGAGGCGGACTTAATATAATATATTATAGCATAGTAAAAATTATTGTAATTGGAAACGAACACTCAAACCCCAACCGTCCATGCGTTTTGTTACTGCGAGACGCGTTGGATATTTATTTTACAGCGCCCTTGAGGTGATTTTTACAAAAAATGGCGCTTAAGAAATTATCAATAATAATCATATTTCATATATACATTATTTCGTACGAATGGTTACGTTGAACGAAAAAAGAAATCCGTGGCGTATTCAGATAAACCACAATCATAAGTCCGGTTATTTTAGAGGCAGACACAAGTTAAGGGCATATAAGACAAGATGTATAAATTTAGAAGAACGTTGCCACTTTACACACTGTATAACATTTACTATTCTGCCTATGTTTGAACCTCAACATTTCCTCAATGTTTACATTTGTCTACTTTTGTGAATTAAAAGAGCTGAAACTTTCATTGATGTGGGTGAGATTCATCTGGCTGAATTATTTTACCTACTGTGCAATGTTTATACTTTTTATACCTGTTAAATTATTTCATTTAATAATATTGATGTTTTTTGTTGATATTTCATGATAAAACTCCATAGTTAATAACTGTATTTCACTCTGTTGTTCTTCGCTATGTGTTCTTTTCCCACCTTTTAAATAATAAAAGCTTAATCCCAATTTCGGTCCAAAAACTCTCAAAAATGAACTGTTTAGCAAACTTGTTGTAAATATTCATGTTCCTGTCCGCTGTTTAAATACTTATTTGATCTTATCTCCAAAATATGTTAAGAAAAGTATAAAAACTGTAAATGTTGTAAACAATTCACCAGTCTTGAAGATGCCTACTTAGGCGAAAGCGCTCGTTGGTCAAAATAATAAAAAGTAAAACTCAACCAAGAAGTTTCATTGATAAGTTTATTTATAATTTTATCATAATCATTATTTCATTTGACATAATATACGAGTTTTGTAAAAATCGATTCTTTGGTATAAACTCTGTAATGATGTAATAACTTATATTTACATATTAATAAGTTATTACTTAAAAATATTTGGTACACTTCCACTTATTTGTTTGACCAATTAGCGCTTATAGACATATCGTCGACGCCAATCCATCACCGCGTAAGACAAATTTGACTACTTTAAAAGAGAGAAATAAAAACCTTTTTTTATTATTTGTTGTCAATAAAATTGCGGGAATTAATTTAGTTTAACATTTAAATTGTAATTGACAATTATTTATTATTCATTTATTGTTAATCTGCGGCCAAGTGTTTTTACGTGTCATAGTATGTTTCATTTTTAAATTATAAATGGTATATTCTCTCATTAATATTTGTTCTTCAATTTTTTATTATTATCGGTATATTTTCAAATTTATATTTATGCTTCAATTTTTATTATTAACAGTATGTTTTCCAATTTATATTTATTATTAATTTCTTAATTACTAATGCTTCATTTTATAATTTGTATTTATGCTTCAATTTTTATTAGTATCGGTATGTTTTCTTATTTATAATAATTATGTTTCATTAACTATTAATGTTATATTTTCTAATTTATATTTATACTGATTTTTTTAATGTTATTATTATTCTTTGAATTTATTAAGCATAATTTAATGAAACACATGTAAAAAAGAAGGTCCTTCCTAAACACAGGAATTTCCTAGCTAGTCAGGACCTGAAACAAAGAAACTCTGTACATTTTAAAACGGTGAAATACATTAATAAATAAATAATTAGTAACAAACATTTTATTTATAAATAGTAAGTACATTTATGAATGATGTTTTCTTTTTGTTTTTACTAGCAATGTTTGAATATATTTTTTGCCAAATGGCATATCTGGACAACTTAGGCGATGATTTTACATATGCGGTGATGGTTTGCCATAGACGATATAATAGATTATACAGGAAAAACTTTACAATATTAGTCTTTTCTTTAACGTATTTATGTATTCATACTAGAGAAATAATGAATATATATATATTTTACTATCACAGGGATTCTCAATATTCAACAACGGTTCTCAAACCGGATCGAACGATGTTTGTTTATCCTTTCATTTTCCCTGTGCGTTTTCTCGCGTCACACACCGCCCTATTTAGTACTCTAGATCTTTGGTGCGGAATTTTTTTAACGTGCTAACATAATACACTCCTCTGTATTCTAGATCTTCCGGATACCTGAAAATCTAGACCACTAATGATAACCTAATTTGTGTATTACTAGAGCGTAAAGATCACTTGATTGACTTGAAATGAGTGTTTCATACTTAATTACATCATCGGCTTACTTACACATATAAACGTTCATAGTTATTTATATGCTAGTCTTTTTTTCTCTGGCGAATAGCTTTATTTTTTTTATTATGTATTTCATTTATTATTTTTCACAAAAAATAAACGATACATAAGACATTGGTATAATCACAATTTGTTCAGTTGATATTAAACACCAGATGTAAGTAATAAAAAGTTCTTAATTAAACAGTTCAATTAAATGTTATCAAGTAATCTACTTGTTCAATACAACTTATAACAATTTTTACGATTAGATTTTATGAATTCAGTTATAGTCCTTCTGTAATTATTAAATGTATCGTTTTATATCAGCATTAATATGTGATATAACGCGTTAATTTGAGCCATGTTATTATTGAAGGTTGGAAGATAATACTTAAATCTAATTATATGGCCGAACAGTGCAGAGCCAAATTCACCATATTATTTAAAACGTACGTATGAAAAAGTTGAAATAACGCGATATTACAGCGACGATGAAATTCTTGGGAGGAGGTAGATTTTTATGCATTTACACGTCTTATTGTATTATTTAACTAGCTGACCCGACAGACGTTGTCCTGCCCGAACGTTGGCTCGCATTGGAAAAATACTTTTTATTGAGAATTAGGTACCAAGGTACTTGTTTGTGATTTAATTCCAAAATTAAAATTTGTTAATATTCAAATATTGAATTTATGTAGGTTTATGGTTGAATTCCAAAACACTAAATAAATATTTTTTCAAATATGGCATTCTTCTTGCAGACGTCAAACTCCGGTCTTCTCACCAACAGAGGGGTGTACTTATGAAGGAATACGATTTTTTTAAATGTATTGAATTTAATATTATTTTAGTATTTCCAAAAATCCAGTAAGATGAAATAAATGGGTGGAAATTATAAGGAATATAAGGAAAGAATCTGATTGAGATCCACAAAAAAATATGTTTGTAATCATTCAAAAACAATTTTTTTATACACAAAAAAACAACATCTTTCTATTTTTTTTGTAAATACATTCTCCCCGAATGCAACCCTGGTAGATCGACGAATAAAACATTTATGCTCCTTACTTATTTTTTACACATTAGATAAAAGATATTAATACCTACGAACACGCTCAGCGCAAAGATCTAAATTTTTCTGAAAACAGCACGTAAATCGGTTGAGCCGTTTAGGAGTTCAGTGACATCACACGTACAGAGGAATTATATATATATATATATATATATAAAGATAGCCAGAAATTGAATCTGGGGCCTTCAGTATAATAGGCGAACGTACCGACCAGTAAAGTATGAGGCGAATTTATCTCTACTCGATTTCTTTTTTATGGATTTTTACCTGCAAGTAGACATGTATTCTTTATCAGCACGCATACGGAAAGTATATGAAATGTACTGTTTATTACATATAAAACCTACTCCTGCTCTGTAGTCTCTGTACCGGGTACTGGTACATTGAGTGACAAATGAATGGTAAAGTCTGGGACCATTATTGATAGAAGCAATCAATTAGGCTCATCTTCCTACTGCGAACGGCTTTGTGAGGCTCGGGTACTAGGTTGAAATTATTACCGTTATTTAGCCTTGCTTTATTTACTGTCGAACATCCCTTCGTTCATTGGACATATCTCACTTAATTACGCAATTCATTATATTTTCATATACGTTCGTAATTTATAAATGAAAAAAAACTCGTAACATTTTACGACCACTGTATGTAAAAAAATACAACTGGATTTATGTAACGTTAACAAACAAATAAAAGTAACTCACCGTGTATGTCATCGAACTCAGAACATCAAGCATGGTAGGCGAACGCGCCAACCACTAAACTACGATGTGGACTTATCTTCATTCGATTTCCATTTAAAGAGTTTTATCCGAGAGCAAGTCCTGAGTCGAAAACACTCGTCCAGTGGTGGTATTCTGAATCTTCTCTACCCCCTAGAGAGTGATTAATTTAAAGATTTTTTTTCATGGTACGACATTTTTCTTCATATAATGGCCACACTGATGATTAAACATCAAATGGTGTGTAAAACTGCTTCAAAAACGAAAATAAAACTAATACGGTTTGGTCAATTCAACCTAATTAAGTGTTTTGGGTAATGCTTAAGGTCGCAATAATGTTCTAAAAGAAAATCATCATGTTTGATTTCACGTGTTCACATTTTTTGACGTTTAATCATCAATGTGGCCATACATGAAGCAAAAATCAGTCGCATGGAAAAAATAAATATCCCCAAATTAACCACTCTCTGGGGATACAGAAGATTCATAATTGAACCCCAGCGGTGCTATTCTGAACCGCTCTCGCGGCCGTAGAAAACACTTTCATCTCTCGTCTTTACATACAAAATACGTGAGATAAAAGTGTTTTCTACCGAATATCGCCTCAGGGCTCTAATTCTATTTCACACACAGAACTGTATTTTCCGTCGCCCGGACACAGAAAAATCTCAAATATTTTTGTAAAAATCCTTTTAAAATAAATAGGAGCTACACGTCTTATTATTGAGAATTGGTCATAAAAAATATTAGCGACAGTGTATTGTTAGACAAAACATTAATCGCACCCGATCACGTAAAAGTTCCAACGCGCCTTGCCCTTGAGGTATTCGTGAAATCAATTTCCATAAAATGGCGTTCACTATCGTCGGAATATCTCCATCCTCTGAGTGACACTTCCGTTTCCCGCCAACTGGAATGAATACCGCAAATTATTCCCTCCGAAAGCTTTTTTCACAGACATCGACTCGTGAAATATCAGCGATTGAAGGTAAATATTTTTAATACGAGTACATCGTCGGAGGATATAAATGAACGTTTATTATGATTGATGAGCTCGGTTGGCATGCTGTCAATGGTCCGGGGCACGGTCGCTGGCGCTGGTCTTGTAGTCTGGAAGTAATAATAAAAACCGTATTTTTCTACCAAGTTTATTGTACTTCTTTATGTTTTTACTACTGGTTAGTTATATTTACTCGGCGAATTTATTGTGTTTACATTGTGTTTCTACCCGTTAGGAATAACTTGGTTCATTTCTCAAGTCTTTAGGGTTCATTTCATGGTTTTGTTTGCATTACAATTGTTTAATTAAATATAAACTTGTAGTATTTATGCAATATTTTAGTGGAGGGAACCTAAAATATGTATTTGAAATACGTATCTGAAATAATTGATTCGATATGCTATGTTTACTTAAAACTGTTCATAATCAAACATACCTAAAATAAAATCCGATAAAAATAACTCTATTTTATTTTATTTCAACATTTTAGTATGTTATACCTACGCTTTTTGCAAATTAAAAACTTTTTTTTTCCAGTCTCGTCACTTTTCTTATTTTCGTAGCAATTCAGGTTTCAGATATTTTTCTGTTTAATTAAAGGCTGGACTTTTCCTTTGACTTTGAAGTAGAATTATTAAGGAAGACATTTTACCTTAATTAAATGTTCTTACAGAGTAAATCTGTGAAAAGCTACTTCCTTCAATCTTGTTCCACCAACTCACACCTATCATTATACCTATTTCCTGTTAAATTGTTTTGACGAAGTAAACAAACATTGATCCTTGCGGCTCGCCTCTCCATTTTATTGAATGTATTTTAAGATCTTTCAAATGTTTTTCAAAAATACATGCAATTAGTTGAGTTAGGTTACGCTTAGGGTTTTTTTTTTTAAATCAAATAATAAACATCAGCGTTTTTGTAATTTACCCGCGTATTTCCATTTTGTTGACCATTTTCAACGAGTTGTAAATAACTCACTATAAAAAAATGGAAATCAATTTTATATGGGAGTTGCATTATTTTTATTATTTTTACCTTGCTTAAAATGTACACGGATTATATTTACTTCAAAGGAATAGTTATTTATTTGTTTACTTTTAAAAAAAGTTCTATTAAATTTACTTCAATGACAAACTTTATTAAGTTGATACAATACGTTTATAATATGTCAGAATCGGCTGTGGCTTGTTTTAGGAGCATCTCTGCATTTATTCTAGTGACGAGGAAACCACAGAAAACTCGTCAGGAGAGGGTGGACGGTTGTCGTTCGTCAACAGACTTTCCGATCCACTTGAAGAGTGTTGTGTCGTGTGAATTTGTGTGTTGTGTGAATTTGGTGTCCTGCTATCATTGATACCTTTTATTGACTTTACTACATCTATCATGTATAATGTTACCTCTCTTGACAAGTCCTTATGACAAATTACTACGTGATCGAGTTTAAACCCACAACCCGATTGATATATTTGTACATATTCTTTGTTGATTTTCGTAAAACTAGACGTAGAATAAAAATATAAACGTGATTTACAATAAGAATCTAACCATTATATCATCATTATAATGCTTGCACCCAATGGTGCAAAGACACATTGAAACACCAGATGCAGTGCACCTCGATCATCTGTTACATGAAGGTGAGGTGATGAGTCTTACGCTTATCCCAGTCAAGGGACAATGAAAAATTGCAGTTTTTTAACCACCTTTAAAACCATGTCGACCTTGCAAGGAATCGAACCCGGGACCTCAAGCATGGTAGGCGAATGCGCCAACGACTGCACTGCGAGTCCGACTCATCCCCACTCGATTTCCTTATTTAGGATTTTTACCTGATAATATCCATCCAGTCAAAACACTCGTCCAAGGTTCTGGTTCTATATCACTTGAATAACGGTATTCCTAATCCGCCTGGATACAGACATATATATAATGCTATTCAAATCAAAATAAAATTTGCAATTCTGTATTCTCGCTGAGGGTTAAGGGTTGGTAAGAAAGTTTAATAATGCTTTTGTGTATTAACTGAGGTCATGTTACGAACAAATAATTTGAATAAAATGTATTGTATAGAGGAGAGTGGAGGGTGGGTGCTATAATAATTAGACACTCGCAATAGCTTTCTTATTTTTGACCATTAGATTTAGAGTGTCCAATTACTATAGCACCTATCCTACCTACTGCCTCTTTTAGACTAGTATACGGAACGTAAGGCCAGTTTATTTTATAATAATCACATACTGCAAACGTTTCAGATACCACATTACTTCGGCAATCGATATCACAGAATTTGTTTGGTTGGGTTGAGGATAGTTAATATTATCTCACTTGACTCAGATATAGATATTTATTTCAGTTTAGTTTCACTTCCAAGGCCAAATTAAAACTGTTTTTTTGTTGCAAAAAATGCAGTTTGCAATACGATGTTTTTTGATGGAACTGGAATAATATATAGTTTTTTTATACCTTTTATAGTTCGGGTATAACACGAATAAAATATAGATGTTATAAAACTAAGTAATATTTTGATTAACATATAACAACAGAGAGGAGAAGGAGGAAATAGAGAAGGAAATATGGTAATCTGGGAATTTAGCGTGCTTTGACCTGTTATTGGCTAGTTCAAGTGGCATTTTTAAACACTGCATAGCATTCATTATTTTGCCTCTGTTTGAATATCCATATTTCTTCAATTTGTCGTTGAGTTTTGTGATTCTTCTTGTCCCTACCATGTAGAGGATAAGAGAGTTTAGAGCGACAGTGAAAGGGACATTAAAATTTACAAATGTAAATAATTTCTCCCCGTTTTCTTAACTGAATTTGGTTGGTAGAGGAAGAAATATAATCAATTTGCAATTAAAAAAAATAATCTCGCTTCTATGAGAAGAAACACATTTAGTCCGAAAATGCATCCGAATGATAAAAACCTTGGAAAATATTATAGACAATATAGGAATAAATTAATGTATTTAATTAAAATAACAAAAGAAAAAAAATCAAAAAGGCAAATAATAATATCAAAAAAACTTGGTTATTTAAATAATTGAATAACAAAAGAAAAAATCTTTTAACGTTAAAAATATTATGCACAGTGATTCCATAATAAATGTATAGAAACAACCCGAAGGATGTGTTAATATATTTAATAAATATCATATTTTATAAATGTACTAAAACATTTTGCTAACGAAATATTAAAAAATAATGTCCATGCCAAATTGTGATGGAAATCCTCCGATACATGAAAAAAGTTGGAATTTCCAACCATCTAACAGTTCAGAAATAGAATAAAATATAATTAATCTAAAAGGCGGATCCTCACCACGATACGATAACGTAACATCGGAAATATTAAAAAGGTAAATTACTTGATAAGTAAATCAATTGATTATATTATAAATATGAGTCTCCTGAGTGGTATTTTTCCTTCTATTTATATACAAAAAAATATTTATATACCAAATTTTAAAACAGGAGATCCGGATAACAGAAGCAATTATCGTCCCATCTCACTAGAATACATAAACTTTTCGAAAACGTTGTTAAAAACGAATTACAAATTTTATAGAGAAATTTAAAATCACTAATGAAAATCTATTTGGGTTTATACGGGGCTTAAGTACTAATGATGCCATAGCAAAAATTACTTTACTTATCATTGATGCTTTAGACAAAAAATAAAAAACCTTCGGTATTTTCATTGATCTTCGTAAAGCATTTGACAGTATATCGCACAAAAAACTATTGGAAAAACTTAAACACATTGGTTTAGGAGGAAAATTTTGACTGTGGCTAAAAAGTTATATTTACTTATTGTACACAGATAGTAAAAATCCTAAATATCTTAAGCCAGCGTGAAATAATTTTTGGTATACCGCAAGGCACTGTTTTAGGTCCTTTATTATTTGTATATGAATAAAAAATTTACTTTAAATTTGCAAGGCAAAATAATATCTTATGCAGACGACACCGTTTTGATAATAAATGCGTTAACTTAGGAGGATGTAAACAATAGTGCCAACCGAGGAATCATTTTTTTAAAATGGTTCGATTTCAATAAAAAACATTCTTCCTACCCTTTTCAATAAATCATTGTGATCTTCCTACTAATTTTAATATCATCATACACAGTGAGGAAAACGATATAAATCATTATACCATGTGCCCCCAAACATGTACGACAATAAAAAAATCTAATGATATTATTACCTTGGTATTATCCTTGATAGAAATATTAAATGGAAATTACAAATTAATGCCATAGTAAAAAGAGTAAGAAAACTTATTTACACATTTGTTAGATTAAGAAACATTCTCTCTTCAAAAAATATTAAAACTTTTTACTACGCAAACATACAGTCTATTCTGCAATATGGAAACAGGCTAAGGGGAGCGTACGAGACAAATTTACGCCCAATGTTGATTTTTGTGAATTTAAAAAGCTGAAACCTGTATTGATGTGGGTGAGATTTATTTGACTGATTTTTTTACCTGCTGGGCAACGTCTGAAAACATTTTTCGATTTTCGCACTTCTGTGACTAGTTGGTTTAATCAATTGTATTTATTGACGTATTTCATTGTCTAAATTTCTCATAATCTGTCAACAATACGGCTTCGACGTACCTCTACTACGTCGATTTGATCCCGAGTTAAGGGGCGTTGTATTATTTTCCTTTGTCTCGGAAAACTGTCCGCGTATTTATTAAACTAGTACAGGACGCAGGATCGCGTAATCCACTAAAGTATTATTTACCCCGGCTCTTTGACCCGTAGACGAGCGGAAGTTATCTCGGCCCGCTAATGTATTAAGGTACAAACAGGATTTACGTCTCCTCGTGTGACATACGAGGCAGTAAAATGTTTTCGCTTTGTGGAAAATATTACTGGAATAAACACAACTATGATGCATGGACGTAATACTATATCTCGCTCGCGGTATTATTTTTTTATGACCCATTTCACTCGTTGGCCGGCGTTATTAGATTACTGCTTGCTGCATATTAGATTAATTTTGGAAAATATAATATGTCATCGCTTTATCCTAGGACCTATGTATAGGCATATTGCTTCCAACCAATTGTTAGGTCGTACAATATAATATTAAAGCAACGTTACAACCACAACCGTATTGAATACACCTTTTTGCGTAAGCTTATTTCTTGTCGGCCAGAAGGCCCAATTACTGTAATCTTGTTTATTAACACATTACAACAAAGATGAAGAACATTAAGGAAAAGGTAATCTAGAAGTCTAGGCATCTACAGGGCTTATGACCTGTCATTGGCTGGTTTAAGTGGTGACTTTACACACTGTGTAACATTCACCATTCTGCCCATATTTGAACATCTTTATTTATTCAGTTCTTTCATCTGTTGATGTTTGTGAAGTAAAGCGCTGAAACCTTAATTAATATAGATTATATTGATATAGGATTCATTTGATTGAATTATTTCATTATTATTTCTCCCATACTGTTGTTTATTGAAGTAAAAATACCAAAATGTAATCTAATTCAATTTTTAACATGAATTGTGACCGTTTTTCTTCTCATGAAGAGAACATAAAGAAGAACATTTTATCATACACTGAGGCATTAAAAACTATCTTAATGCGGTACTGTATGGGAGAGTGTTCACTAAAGCAAACTTCCGCTGTAAAAGACCTGGGAGGTATGTTTGAAGCTAAACTGAAATTTCATATTAACACAGACGCTGTCTGTGACAATGCGCGCAAAATGTTTGGATTTGTTTTCCGAACAGCTAAGGTGTTATGGAATACTCGTGTTTTTAGGCTTTTTAACTCATTGATGCGAAGCAGACTTAAGTGTGGATCTCTGATCTGGGCGCTCCACGAGTCGAAGTACTCTGTTATGCTAGAGATGGTTCAGAAGAAATTTCTGAGGTATCGTTACTTAAGATACGATACTATCCCTTGGTTGTACCCGTCAAATTTTATACTGGGTATGCTTGGCTACAGTAGTTGGAAGAAAAAAAGAGATGTATATTTGCTTTTGTATTTTTTCCGATTGATCCGTGGTATTACGATCAACTTAGGTGTAATGGAGAGTATTTTTTCTTTATGTTTCTAATAACTACCTTAGACATAGGCAGCTCAAGCTGTTTTATCTTCCTGCTTGCACAACCAGCCTGCCAGTAGGAAGAGCAATGTCTTTACTCAACCGTATCTTTTCGAATATCGACATCTTTCGTATTACTGTAAGAAAAATTAGAGAGGACCGCTTTCTTTTTACTCTTATAACTGTGTATTTTTCTTTTACCATTTTATTACATTCAAATTGAATAGTTATTTTTCTAATGTACATAAACGTATGAAACAAATTAATTGAAATTGGAAATTGAAAAAAGCCGCAACAAATTAGTTGATGTATTCTCCTTTATTATTTTCCCAAAAAAATAGTCAGTCATTCATAGCATCTTCACCATACACTGCTCGAATATCGCGACCTTTGGCAGCTTTTTTTCTGCCTCTGAGTAAGATGGTAGATATGAATAAAATCTAAAACGATTTTAGCGGATTTTATAATACCTAGCACTTATTGTGTTGATAGGTGCCATCAGATAGAGGAAAAAAATAAATTTGAAACTGAATTTTTTTTCTACCTACTGGTTTCACTCCTGTCTAGTTCTAAAGATCGTATCCATCTCACTTTACACTTCTTTTCTTTACAAGAACAACTTGAAAAAAGCACTTGATTTATTAGGTCCATGTGTTTCGATGCGTATTTATTCGATAATATTTTGTAATCATTGTCAAAATAAATTGGATAAGATTTATTAGTAAAGTGTACACTGATAAAGAAGCTTGTGTAGCTTATCGGCATCATCCAGCAAAAAGTTTTTGATTTTGATTTAGTCAAAAATGACGCTTAGTTTCCTGTACAGATACCTATAATGATAATAAATTGCATATTTCTGGTTTAAAAACAGTTATTCTATACGACAAAGCTCGTTTCGAACTTTATCTCGGGTAATGAGGAAGTTCAGTGATTAGTTTTTTTTTTATATTTGTAAGTAGACTTTCAAATTGAGCAAAAAAATAAAACAAATGTTTTTTATGTATCGAATGTAATTACGCCGCCCATGACGCCACGAGTAGTCGTCGGTGAGTTGAGCTGACATTTAAAAAGAAAACCCCGTACGTATAAAAACACGCAAAATATGAATTCCCGGAAATCGAAAATTTATCACAACACAAAATTGATTGGCTTTTCTAACAGCCGTTGACTAGAACCTATGACGTTTCAAAGCAGTTTATTTTTATCGAAACGTATTTTTATTATTTTTTTCATACATTTTCGAGAAACTTCGCGGTACAATTAAATGTTCTAATTTTTACCGCGTGTAAGAAAACATTTTTTACATCCAATTTTCCGTAGCACTGAATTTCCTCATTCAATGAACTTCTAATACAAGTATCCTTATAAGTACTTCCCGGTTAAAAAATGTTTGCTTGTTGAACATGTAATACAGCGAGAATGTATTTCGCGTTTTGTGTTGTGGAGGGTTTAGTCGTGTTATAGTGTACAATCTCCTTGTGTTTCCAAAGGACATTTCTGTTGGCTCATCTGTTTGTTCCCGGTCGGTTGGTTCGTTACTTAATTGCTTCGTTACTTAGGGCCTTTGTTCCAGCACTACCAACGCCAGCGCACATTCCCGCAAGATGCTCACTGCAAAATTATTTGACCACTCCTCGCTTGATTACTTACTACCGCCGGAAATATACTCGTATGTACTCTACGAAAATCGCAGACGACAAATCAATACCTAAATATGTAAATTTTGTGAACTCATCTCTGTGATGAAACATTCTTCATGAAGTAATGTATTTTATTTAAATAGTTATACAAAATACAGTTATACGTTAACTAGTAAACAATGCGTAAAAAATAATTTCAATAACAAAACATTGTTTTTAAATCCAGACGCTTTCTGATGACACTTTTTTTTTTACCAATTTGAATGTTTTTTTTAAATAAAAACCATCGCCATCCCACGAAACGCTGCGATAGACCCAGCATCCTTCTATTTTGGCAGCTTATTAATCATCTCAAGTTCTTTGAGGTACAGATTATTCTGAGTTGTCTGGATTCTTGTTTTCGGGAGTCTGAATTATTCTCCTTCCCTTGTTGGATGGCGGTGGATTTCGTTACTACGCTGAATGTTACTGAACATGTGATTGGGCAACACTTTTTTTTCAATGATGACTTTTTGCTCCAAGCATTTAAATTTAAATGTAATCATCATCATACCCCGATGAGGCAGGCATGGGGTAGTGCATTGATAGATTAAATTCTGCCTATCTCGATCATTTGTAATATAAATATTTTATTTATTTATTTGGTCTTAAAACAGTTCAAACATTATAATATATAAATATCGTAACATCAACTTATATCTAATTATTATAAAATTATATATTTTTATCAACAATTCTAAACAATATATGTACTTTAAATTTGATGTAACAGAGAGGGAAAACATTTTTGAGAAGGGAAAATGGAAGTCTAGGCATTTACAGGGCTTATGACCTGCCGGTTAAAGTGGCCACTTCACACACTGTGTATCATTCACTGTATAATACACAGTGTGCAACTTGAAACGTACATTTCATCACAACACTAAGGTGGTAACGAAAAAGATTGCAGAGAACAAAACATTTTCAATTTTGAAAGTACCAGAAGATTTGTTGATAAGGGTTCATGCAAAACCACCTACAACACGATTACTGAACCACACACCAACCAGCGCAGCAGCACATTATCCTATCAAACCACGAAAATTTTGAAACAAATTCACCACATTACAAAACAAAGCTCCAGGAATAATCCCAATATTTCCTTTAGTCCACTCCGGTCTAGTTTTGAAGATCATATCCGTCACACTTCACACTTCCCGTCATTAAAAGAACAACGTCACAAAAACATTTGACTTATTAACTCCAAAATATGTATCAATAATGTAATATTTAGTTATCACTTTAAAAATAAAATAGGATAAAATTTATTAGTTAAGTATACCTTGTTAAAGAAGTTTGTGTAGCTTTGAAACCGATCAGTAAAAAAAAAAAAGTTTTATATTTATTTCATTATGTTTTCACTTATTTTGACCTTTGTTTTTAAATATAATAATAAATATATAAATTTTAGTGCGAGTGCTTTAACCCTCCGTGCCGTGTCTTACACGCATCTAAATACTTGTACAATATAGTTATATCCCATTCAGTTTTCTATCCCAATTTTTAAACTCGTTTCGGAATGCAATATTCGAGACATGTGACTTGAGACGGTCTGAGTCATGACTCGTGACGAAGTCAAATCTTTACATCTGTCCATTGACTGATTGACCCTCATGAGACTGACCTCTCGAGAGGAAATCTCATGTAATATAATCACCGTGTGAGCATCAGTCATGACGGGTAAGTGCAATCGCGACTTGCTCCACAATAGTCACCATAATCCGCCCAAGTATTTCTGAATAATTACCGTTGCTTTTTTTTCTAATTACTAGTAACGTTCTTCTTCTTCGCAGTCTCACTTCTAGGGATTGGTTTGCAGAAAAGTCCCGCATCTCGTCTTCCATTGGTCTTCATTCTCTGCAGCCCTCTTCAACTCGGTATATGAGGCGCACTTTAAATTTTCTTATGCGTTGTTTATTCAGTGTGTTTTATGCTCTTCTTACGGACGCAGTTCTTCGAACAACATTGCAATATCATATGCCAACGCGACTCTTTTTACAGGAATTGGGTTTTTTGAATTATTTTTAATCCGTACTCTTCTCATGGAAACGTGTATTCAAACAATTTCAGCATTTTTAATTTTTGACTGATTACATTGTGTTTTATGTTGTGTTGACCATTTATTGTTTTATTGCATTTTAATTGTAATTTTAAAGAGCGTATTTTTTTACGAAAATCATTTTAAGGCCGTTATACAATAAATATTCCTACATTTTGTCTTCAACGCTGTAATGCGGCTACAAAGGACATAGACAGTTAGGACTGTTCCCCTTTCCAATTATTATCAATTTTAACAACATATATGAGCTAGATTACAGCACGTCCTCTAGCTACAGAGCGAATGAATGGAATGAAGTTAATACTCGTATATTGTGTAATATAAATTAAAAAAAATAGTTGGTTTGTATGTTTTGATTCGGTTTAAATAAAAGCGAAGCTGCAATTTGCTCGCAGTCCTGAGATCGCCTTAAACACGAGCGGTGAAATTAAGCGTGAAACTTTACATAAAATCCGTGAAATCCCATTTCCATAAATTATTATACACCCCTCATATTTCACCGTGTAATTCTTACCACCAAAATGAAATAAAATCGCGGCCATTTCCCGTGAAAAGTACCCCTGTGCCGTGTAGGGTTGTAGGGTATTATCTCGAGGGGGGTAAGGCGGTTACCCATTTCGGGCCAAACATGTTGCGGGGAGACTTATTTAACTTAGCAAGTAAGATATATTGTCTAAAGCAGGCCGGAACAAGTTTGCCAAAAAAAAAAAACAGAAGAACTTATGTTGACACCGCGGCCCCCGATCAATATATTGAAAATTTTTCTCTCCTATAAAGAAATTCTCCAAATTCATTGAATAATGCGAATTCTCTCTTCCCCCTCCTTTGCGTATTTCCTTTTCACCGCGTTTTGGGAAAATACTAAGAAATATTACATTCCACGTCGCCCTATTTATTTCGGATAATCTCAAACTTTTCTCTCTAGTCATAATATTTCACTTCTTTCACCTTCGCCATGAAAATCAGAACTGTGCAACGATATATTTTTGATATAAAAGGTGAGAAAAATAAGCCAGTCTGTATCAGAAAGGACTGCGCTTATTTTATTGATAGCTGACAAGGAATAAATATTTATAATATATTGTAAGGACAAAAAAAAATTCTACATATTGTATCCAATAGACCTTCCAGTCAGGGCGTAATTGGCCGTATTTCAATGATTTTGTATATTTAACACAGCGATAACATCGTGAATTTGTGATCTTTTCGAATGATTATTTATTATCAACCGTTTCCATCATGTCGAACACGTGCGTATTGAGAAGAATTAAATTCATATTTAAATGTGTATTGTTTGGTCTCAAACAAAATCTTTGACTTACCAAATTAGTGTATATTTATGATAATTTTAATAATGTCAATGCCAACGATTTTCCAGTGCACGATATATTCTTAAATGATATTTGTTTTATATTCAGATCACGAAATTGTATGGTTGACATAGTTTTTTAAAAAAATTTATTTATTCATATTTTTCGCTTACAAACCATAATTAATTATAAAAATAATGTGACCTCACTGGGGTTACCTGTGCCGAGGACACTTAACAACATACTTTTTTTAAATTACATTTGAGAATAAACAAAGAAGACTAACTTAAAAAACAAAGATAATTAACAAATATTCAGACAGTTTTAAAAACAACGTATTTATGTACATCTATATTATTTATATTACGAAACACACAATAAAAATAACAAAAACCTAACATAAGCTATACACTTGTGGAGCAGTTGATTCAATATTGGTATGGGCGAATGAGAAAATCCATTTTACTTCTACCTAGCTCCACTATCCATTTTTAATAGCCTTTTTAAACATTTTCTTGTTACTAATTCTCAAATAATACTCAAAATCCCTTTGTCCGAAATCGGTATTAGTTTGTATTTGTTGTTGTCTATGTGTTTCGTTCGTTACTTTAGAAAATAAGGAAGTGTTTTATATTACGTATCTTTTCCAAGAGATCGGCGAATATGATTGAGAGTGAGGAGGTCAATGAAATATTATAGAACACGTATTTATGATGGCGATACTAATTAGGTGATTAGCTTTATGGAACCTATGTATGTAGTTTTGCTAGTGGATTCTTTTCGCTTTCATTAAAGAAAATATTGTACTAATTTAAACAACTCCGGAGTAATTACGTCTCCCGCAGCCGCGCCAGCGCCTCGCAGAGGCAAATATGTCTCGCGATTTAGTTGCATTCCGTCTGTCTGAAAGAAAGGTAACCGTCTTGTACACCGTGCTCTTTCCAAAATTAAGTTAAATTTTTGTACGCAGTCGAAAATAACTTGTACGCAATTGGGCAACCAACTTTCATAACTTTGAAAAGACGAGCCCTTTTCATTTTCAATCCAAAAGTTTCGACGGCGTAACCTATTTTCCATGATTTCAAATTTTAATCTGAAGTGCTAAGCATAAGGCTTGTAATATTGCCTACTTGCCACGAGTACAAACGCGCTTCGATCGATGTACCCTATATGTTTTAGGAAAAGTATACATAATTATATACTTTACATAAATGTAATATTTTTGTAGAAGTGGGAATCAATCAAACTTGCATATCAGCATTTAAATTATATCTGCCTCTGTTTGTATTTTAGCACCCCAATTATTTCAAAATAAACCGTTTTATGAAAATGAAAATCTGATGCACAAAAAATCTGAGATAACATTTATAACAGACATTTTGGATTACTTAAATTAAAAGTTATTATTTTACTTAGAAATTTATTAAGTCGATAAGAAGAATACTCTACCGAAACTTTAGTCGTGTTCTTTAAATTGAATAACACCGAATGTTTATCGTGTTAAATGTAATATTTTATCGTGATGTATAACAAAGTAAATTCCGATTCAAACAATAAAATAACTTTTTTGTGTTGACACATGTTGTTTTTATTTATTTTCACTCAAACATAATCAGCGGTAGTGAATTTTCGTTTCATTTGTATTGTTGGTCACTTTATTAACATGTTTATTTTAATTTTTATTTATTTTATTTTATATTTTACATTTACATATAATATTACATTTTTATTATTTTTTTAAAATTATTTTTTTACTCATTAAGCCAATTAATATAACTTGTCAGTAAAGATCCTTTACATGAAAACATATGATAACACTACATAGTTGTATAATAATAATTACTACTAACGAGCGAAAAAAAGTACATATATAATATGTTTTCAAATAATATTTGGAAAAATGTAAAAAAAAAAAAAAAACAAGTATGCGATAAAAAATAAATTCATAACCGGAATACAAAAAATTAAAACAGAAGTGTGTACATAATTAATAGTCACAAAGCCATTTTTTTTAAAAACATTATTTCTGTACATATCTATATCTATTTCCATTTCCATGTCCATATCTATGTCTATATCTATATCCATACCCATATATTTATCCATATCTTTATCACAATATTCGAGTTTGTCCAAATGTTTGTAGACAACAACTGGTCCAAGAAGAAGTTTAAAAATTGGAAAATTGTTTTCAGGCGTTGCCTAGTATTTGAAATTATTCAGTCAGATGGATATCTTCACAACAATAAAGGTTTCAGCTATTTAACTTCACTAAACTCAACAAATGGAAGAAATTAAGAAATATGGATGTTCAAACATAGGCAAAATGGTGAATGTTACACAGTGTGTAAAGTGGCCACTTAAACCAGCGAATGACAGGTAATAAGCCCAGTAAATGCTTAGACTTCCATATTCCCTTTTCTAAGGTATTCTTCATCCCTGTTGTAATTTGTTAAGCATATTTTTATATATACTGAATCTACAATTTATGTACAAACATTCAGTTTGAAGCATTTTCCACCAAGAAAGTCATATTATTGTGGATAAACTCGTTGACTATGCCAATAAACGTAATTACTTTTCTTCTTTAAATTATTTGTGGCGGTATAAGGCACTCTGCCTTTGCTGCGGTGTAAACTGTACACGAACCTCATTTTGCACCACCTGTTGGTGCATACACAACTACATGTAGTTATGTTTGTACCCGCGATGCACTCTTTGTACCAGTTAATGAACGCTCTAACAGACATATGCCATCTGTCGCATTCGACTTTGATTAATATTGCCACATTTTTAATATTCCCCTTTGCTCTTGTAATTCATGATATATGAATTAAATGAATGAATCTTTGAGGTCAAGGTGAAAAGAAAGCTTATTTTGCGGTCCGTTTTTTTCTCCACGTATTATTTTTTTTACTTAAAAATATTAGTCGATATTATTTTACCTAAATTACTGTCACCTAATACTTTCATAAAAATAATAATTACAATAATTTTTTTTTTTTTAAACTGATAATATTTTACTTATTCCATGTCCGCTCCCAAGGTGGAGCATATGTAGTCTGTAGTCCACGAAACCTTTCCAGGCCTCTGTCTACGGCCAACTCACGACGTGTTTCGCGTCCCTTAGTTCTAAAATCTGATGCCTTTTAAAGTAGGCAAGCGCAGTTAAGGCTTTAATCTCATAAAAAAGTTTGGAAAAACTCCGATTTAGCTATTAATTACTTTTCATTAATTCCACGTGAAATTATGCTTTCTATAATCGTTTTAAAATAAAAACAATTAAAATATTTTAGTTCGTACCCTTCATGGAATTATATATTTATTTTTTTAAGGAGTCTCTTTTGGTCGTAAATATTTCGTTTCTGCGGTACGTTTAGTAAATAGGTACAAT
This sequence comes from Micrasema longulum, assembly GCF_059751315.1. NCBI lineage: Eukaryota > Metazoa > Arthropoda > Insecta > Trichoptera > Brachycentridae > Micrasema > Micrasema longulum. The sequence goes on along the minus strand of NW_028279549.1, from coordinate 67,130 downwards.
TCATTACAATTTAAAAAAAGTTATGTGTATGTATGGGTAGATATATAAAATGCCGATATAATTTTATGTAGGTAGGTATTGAGCGTTAATAACTATCCTTTGAAGAAAAATATTCCCGATTGGTTTTATTTTATTATCTTTATTGTTTTATCGGCATCTCTGTTGCGATGCGATTATACCCCCCTCTCGCTGTTCATCCCCGCCTACCACTCTCCGCCTTCGGGATACGCCTCCCTGTATCAAAGAGAAGTACTTTGGCTTAACTTTTGCTCCTTTGTATTTATACTGGAATAATTTCCTTAGTCCACCCTGCCTCCGAAATTATTGCTTACCCGAATCTTCGAATGAAAGCCATATTAACAAAATAAACAACATCTACGCTTCTTTCGAAAATGCACCCTTGACCTTTAGTGATAAGCTACTGAATAATTTAATGAGTGGGTAAAGATTACAGTAAACCTCTGAATAGAATCACGTTCTAGAATATTATGGATTATTTTTCTTGCAGTTATCGGAAGCTAATGGTTTGCTCTTCATAGGTACACAAAGTCTACGATGTATACAAGAAAAGCGATTTGCTTATGATTTTTTTTTTTTTTTAATTTATTTGGAAGTTCAACAAGAATACATACAATACATACATTTTTTAAGTGAGCATAACTAACGTTCTTTACATATATTCTCAATTATAGAACTTCAACATCTTTCATAAATTATATAAAATAAGAGTGTAAATTCAATTTAAGTAATGGTAAAGATTAAGTTTAGTGAAAGGTAAAAATAAAGAAAGATTATTATTTTTTTTTAAAGAAAAGAAAAGAGAAATTAAAAACATATAAGATATAATAAAAAAGACTAAAATTAATTTACATACACAAAACTAAGGATTAGGCATTTGATCTAAGATACATAGTAATGTTTTTTTTATAACCATTTGCTCTATCATGATAAATGTCAATGTTAACTTTTTTTTCCATTTTGTTATAGAGTCTTAACATACTTGCAAGAGGGTTAAAATGTGCCATATTGTTTGTAAAAATTGGAAGGTAAAATGTATTAGGTGATCTAAGGCGCCTACGGGGAACGTACAATGACACGCTTTGAACACAAAACACTGAATCAACATTATTGTGAATTATATTATACAAGTACATCATATCTATAATTTGTCTCCTAGTTTCTAACTTTTCAATTTTAAAATACTCCAAGCGCTCTTCATAACATTGAAGTATTCTGCCCATGTTACACTTAAACGACAAAGAACGAAGAAATTTTTTCTGTACAGTTTCAATTATATTTTTATAAATCACATAATGAGGTGACCAAAGAATACTTCCAAATTCCAACTTGCTACGAACAAGAGAATTATACAAACAAATTATTGATGCTGCATTTCTAAATGGCTTGGATATTCTGTGTATGAAGCCCAGCATTTGTAAAGATTTCTCTTTAACAATATTGAAATGATTGGAAAAAGTTAAACGTGAGTCAAATGTGATTCCAAGATCTCGGATTGTGCTTACTGAGTTGAGGTCAATATTATTAATGCTATAAGTAAAACAGTTTTGAGTTCTTTTTCTTGTAAACGTTATTTGATAGCATTTTTTAACATTAAGGTGCATATCATTCAGTTTACACCATTCACTTAAGGAATCAAGATCTTTTTGAAGCATTGCGTGATCATCTGTTGATTCAATTTTACGAAATATTTTCAAGTCATCAGCATAGAAAAGATAATTACACTCTAACAGGGAGCCAAGATCGTTTATAAAAATTAAAAATAATAATAGTCCAAGATTAGAGCCCTGCGGCACACCAGATGTTACAGTTAAAGGTGATGATTCAAATTTATTTATGCATACAATTTGGGTTCTGTTTTTCAAATAAGATATCATCCAATTTAGAAGATCGCCATGTATACCGATTGCTTCCAACTTTTGTATCAATATATGGTGGTTAACTTTATCAAAAGCCTTCTGGAAATCTGTATACACAGCATCCACCTGACATTTTTTATTAAATGATGAACAAATATAGTCACAATATTCCAGAAGGTTAGAATTAATAGATCTTTTAGGAAGAAAACCGTGTTGTTTGGGACAAATTAATGGCTTAACATATTCCAGAACAACTTTATAGATTAACGATTCAAAAACTTTGGCAAAACATGAAAGAATACAAATAGGTCTGTAATTCGTGACAGACGATTTATCCCCAGATTTATGGATGGGGGTCACATTAGCAATCTTCAATCGGTCAATCATTAGAATGTTGATAAAATGACAGTGAATCAAATTATTTATTTATTAAGTGATGGTTTTTGAATGGGATGAAAATAGAACTATATGTGAGATCAGTGTGAACAGGGATATTCTAAATCTGGTAGAAGAATTTGTGTATCTGGGAAGTATGATTACTAGGGATGAAAAGACTAAGAATGATACTGAAAGGAGGGTGAGAGCCGGGAACAGGGTGAACGGTGCACTGAAATCTACTTTGGCAAACAAATGTTTATCGCAAGAGGCACAACTAGCAGTTTACAATGTAGTTCTAGTGCCAACTCTAAAATATGGGAACGAAGTATGGAATTGGAAAAATAATTATGAAAGTAAGTTAAATGCTGTCAAAATGCGATCCCTCGAGCGTGTGGTAAAACGATGTATGATAGGTGCACAAATGTCGAGATCCGTGAACTGTATAAGGCTCAAACATGCATTATCGACAGAATCAAGAAAGAGTGCTGCGTTGGTTTGTACATGTTAAGCGAATGGACAACGAAAGAACGGCTAAAAGGATCTACGATGCGAATGTTGATGGACGCAAAAAACAAGGAAGACCGAGAAAGACACTGCACGATCAAGTCCATCAAATACCTGAAGATGGACATGTCAAGAGTAGGAATAATCGGTGTGCATGCGTAAGAAGATGTATAAATGTAGAGAAAGCAAGGTCTGTTTGCAAAGACAGAGTGATATAGCGTTCTATACTCTCTGCCTACCCTTACGGGAAAACGGCGTAATGGTTTGTTTGTTTGTTCATAGGTACACAAATAATAATTGCAGCGTATATAAAATCCGGCCTGCCTACAAACATTTGGACATACTTAAAACATTGTTGATTAACACAACTTAATTTTGCACTTCTTATTTATCATTATGGTTATGGCCTCGTGGTGTAATAGTCAGCGCGTTTGCCTGCCATGCAAGAGGTCTCGGGCTCGATTCCCCGATTCGATGGTTGATATGAAATATTTCATTAAAAGGGTGTTTTCATACTAGAATATTTCATAGTCCCGGGACTGCTACCTGAAGCGTAAGACTGATCATCTTACCTTCATGTTACACAAATTATTAAGATACGCTGCGATTGATGTACCAATGCAGTGCCCTATGCACCATTTGGTGCGGAAAGGGAATGATGATGGTGATTAATTATTATAATGTTTTATTTACGTTTTCATACTTACATTTATGAAGTACAGAGACAAAGTTTATTGGGACACAACCAGAAACGATCCGTGCCTGTAAACTCCCCCGACTCCGAAATCCGTGGTAATAGAGGAAAACCCTTTTTATAAATAAAATAAAAAATCTGTATCGTCTTAGTCAGCGATCGAGTTCGGGACCTCGTGCATGGTACGCAAACGCGCTAAACGCTATATCACGAAACCGACATAAAGTTGACCAACTGCTAGAAGCTTATTTTCAAATATGAGTTAGAAGTCACAATCTAACTATTTTGTCAAGCTTTATCCAGTGATGCTAAATTCAACACCTTTTTTATTACATAAAATTTAGATGGAACTTGAAGGTCTATTATCTCAGAATCAACTCTTTGTTAGTTAATGACTTCTGGCAGTAAGCCGACGATATTTATGTTTTTAATTACATTTTCTTTGCACTATGGAACATCTCGTGAATATGGTCCCTGCAATTGGAAAAAAAAACTTTTTTGTCTATGAAATACTGTCGAGTAAAAAAAATATTTTCAAATTTATAATTTTAAATTCCCGCGAAAACGGCTCTTTGCACTGGCTACGCCCCTAATACGTCACGATTCGGTCAAATTTTGAACTTTTTTGTCACCGTTTAAATTTAAAAAGAACATCGCACAAATGTTGACGTCACAATTGTCAAGGCCAAACCTGTAGCGTTTTTGTGAAGACATGTTTTTCAATAATTTTATTATAAAATTTTTGTATGACATCATTTCTCCACAATATCCATATTGATTTTGAAAATATTATAAATTTTTCTATATCCACATATTTTTAGTGGTATTCGTAGCATGTGATATTTCCCTATTGAAGAAGAATTCATCCAAAATCATTCAACTTTATCTAACTATCGCCTTTATAAACGTAATGTAATAAATTTGTATAAACCACTTTAATTTTTTTGATTACACTTCGAGCGGTTTCGAGGTTACTACCTCATCGTCAGGAATTTAACTAACTTATAATTACACGCGTTGCTATTTATATAATAAAATATTGTATGAAAGAGACAGAAAAGTTAAAGAAAGAGAAAGAGTTGAAAGTTTATACAAATTTATAAACAAATAAGTGTAAAATGTCGTACCACAAAGTGAAAAATGTTTTTGATAACAATAATATAATGTAATAATTTTATATGAAACAATTTGTCTTTTTTGTATTAAGTGAAATAAATTTCGTGTGCTTAACAACTCTCAGTAACCTTGTTTATTATAACTCAAAACGCTTGTAAGGTAAAATAATTACCCAAACTGTTGGTAAGTATTAAAATTTACAGTAGGCACTGTAAAACTCGAGTAAAACGCTCGATTGTGCCCCATAGCTCAGGTAAACCCCCAAGCATTAAATTTGTTTTTCTTGTTATTTCTCAGGAAAAAGCAAACTAACAAACGTAAACTTAAGGTTTTCATCACTTGAAGTCTGAGTAACGCTGTGTAATTTTGAGTTTGAATAATTTAATGACTTACTTCTTGAACCGTTTCTTACGAAAAGTTGAAATTGGATAATAAGTTCTGGCATTTACAGCCTTTTGTTGATCTTTTTTCTGAACAAGAACGGTTCGCGCTAAACTTTATCTGTGACAAATAATAAACATTTGTTTATGAAAGGTTTCTTTTATTTGTTCTTCAATATTCAAATTGCTTAAAGGTTGTCATGGCATAAATCGAAATCACGGTAGGTATTGTTAATCAATATGTTTGGTGCTAAAAACGATATTTTCCAAACAACTCGATTAATCTCAGCCCCCGAATATACCTACACAAAATTTAAGGTTTATTTACTCACGTACCGAAATAAAGAAACGGTACTTTTATTAATTCCATAGAACGTCTCTATTTGTTTATGCACACATCGTTTTATAGTTTGACAGCTGGATTCCGGCTGGTTTGTTCGTTTTGGAGCGAATCCCTTTTGTTCTTATAAATTATATTTAAGGCAAGTTTTAAATATATTTCACTAAAAGTTACATAATTTGATTGAATAAACGTATATTGTTAAATAGTACCTTTTCATCATTGCATACAACATTAATTATCAATAATGTTTTGAGTTTATCCAAATTTTTGTAGACAAAGACTGGATTCAACCCCCTAGGGAGCTGTTTATATTAACATATTATTACAACAGAGATGAAAATCATTTTAGAGAAGGTAACGTAGAAGTCTAAGCGTCCACAAGGCTTATGATTTGTCATTGGCTGGTTTAAGTGGCCACTTTAAACACTGTGTTACATTTATTATTTTGCTTATATTTGGAACATCTTCGATTTTCCTATTCCTTCGATCATTCCATCTGTTGAGGTTTATGAAGTTAAAGAACTGAAACTTTTATTGTTGCGGATGAGATTCATATGATTAAAGGTCATAAGCTCTGTGGATTCCTAGACTTCTTCATTCCCTTCTCTTAAATGTTCTTCATCTCTGTTGTAATATGTTAATATTAATTATCAGTTGGAGACCAAGTGTTCTTTTTGTTTAAAAGTTATTTATTTATAATTTTTTATTACTGTTGGGTTATGTTAACAGTATGATCTAGTCATGTTGTCTCGTCTGGTTAGTGTAGTCATCGTGTGATATTTCAATTTGTCTCCAATACAATTAACGTTTAATAATTTTTAATGTTTAAAGATAAAAAAATATATTTTATATCCACAGGAATTCAGGTCTGAAAGGGTTATTATCTGAATTCTTAGTCTGAATACTTACCTACTATTACTATTAGAAAATAAGGGTTAGAAAAGTCGAGTAAATGAGAGTAGTTACTTATAATATGTGTATGAAAGTTCTAAGGTAGTTAACCTACACAGTATTGCACTTTTAAATCTGTTGTTATAACATAATGCAAGAAAATGGGCAAAGTAAAAGAAAATGCATCATTTTATAAATATATGTAAATATTTTATATACTCGTATGTTCTTAAACAATTCGTAAATATGGAAACGTTAAAATTCAATACGTTATTATAATTTTTGTTCTAAAATAAAATATTGGTTGTTAATTAATATTGTGTATTACAATATTATACATAAATCGATTATCATTTTTGAAGGTTTTACTTGATGCATGTAAAAATTTTAACTGTGCACTGGAGCCTTCTAAGTCACAAAAATTATTTTTGATGTTATTATTTGCAATTATTTAACCATTTTACCAATTATAAGCCACGGTCTCAGGCTGGAGGAAACGTGATTCAATCTAAATCCACAGAAGCGTTTTCTGAGCGACAGTAGCTGATCTCAATGGGTTCAAAAATGGACTAAAGTTGTTTCGGAAAAGTTTAAGTGCGCCAACAACTAACTTTCATTAAAATAGATGTAAGCATATCAGCTTCAATCTGCTCTCTTAAAATTGATATAATACTAATAATAATAAATTAAAGACTTAGAAAATCGCATAAAATCAAATTTCAGGATTAAATCATTCCGTATGAAGTGCAAAGGAAACAAAACCAGTTATGAGTCGATCTGTCTTATGCTGCAAATAAGCGCATTAAAGTATCAACTTGTCATTTTAAATTTATTTATATGCATACCGATGAGCTCTACCATGAAAGCAAGCTTTTTAAAGCAAACATTCCCTTTGTAACAGTTTGGTGCCATGGAAATGTTCAATTTTGGCTTCGCCAATTTATTAGCTTTGACGTTTATAATAACCAGCTCTCCCCACTCTCCTACAATATTGCAGACGTAATAACACGAAGGAAATACCGACGACAGAAATTCAGCCATTATATGTTTATATCAGAATTCCTAAACACGTTTTGTAGTAATAAACTAACGGAGTTACAGTATAGTTACGTGCCACGTGCTTACTACGTGGCACGTACATAAACTCACTCGTTGACACGCTATATATATTTCCACAGGTACACAAACCTTTTTTTTTTTTTCTTTAACAAAATTTTAATCAGATGCCGGGCACTAGTCCTTTGTTTTCTTCTTTCCAGAGGCACTATCGTTTAGCTAGAACACCCAAGTAAGGGTGAAAAGGCCAAAAAAAAAAACTAAGAAGAAGAGGCGCTATCGTATTTTCCATTATATTATACTTGGTCTTCAAACTAATAGATTTATACAGTTGTAAACGACACGAAGTATCTAGCGTCGAATCTAATTCTTTTTCCACTGCCAGAGACAGATTTTATGGCATTTTTACATCATTCTTCGTTTATGGTGTGACTTTGTGCTTCTTATTTTTGTTATTTTTATTACGGAGGTCAATATCCTCTGATTCAAATATGCTACGCATTCGCAACATACAGCCGATGTAATATTCCGTGTTAAGTATACATAAAAAAGTTTACGTAGGTACTTATGCAACAATTCACAATTGAACTACGTACTTATTCGTATGTAGGTTATTGATAGTGGCATTATATCTATTATGTGTCTGTTGGTTTATAAATACGGTAGGTTCTAAAGTAATTGGACATTCTATACTAATTGGACACTCTAAATCTAATGGTCAAAAATAAGTCAACGTATGAATTTATGTCCAACATAAAATATACACTTTTTTGTGTGTTTTTTTGCCTTAAAATGAACGCATTTAATTAATTTATTTTTGACTATTAGATAAAGAATGTCCAATTACTGTAGCATGTCCAATTACTATAGCACCCACCCTACGCCAATTCGAGATTCTAAAAACAGAGCAATATAACTAGACGTTGAATTGAAATGAGAACATACATATTTATTATTTTATTTTCTCGGCACCTATTCTGCCGTCGAAAAAAGCAAAAAGGCAGCAAGTCATATTTTGAGAAATGATACTTTTTAGTAATCATAATTTCATTGTAATCCAGCATCCCCTCTAGAAATAATGATGGATGCAAGAATGGATAATTATTATTTTGTTTAAGACATATGTATCGCAAATATAGATTTTGAACCTTCTTTATTTCAAGGATGTGGTTTGATTCAGAAGGTTCCCTTATTATAGAACAGTATTGTATTATGCTGCGGACTAGTGTATTACAATGTGCTAATTACGAAATGAATACATATCAAATGGTTCGATATTTCTTGTAGAACATTACTTACCTCATATTCAACTCATTTTCTAACTTTTGTTATAAAGCCGTCTTTTTGCTTAAAACGGCAGTATATGAAAGACTATTTTTTTTTTTCAGAAATCAACTTTCTAATACTTCGTTTAGTTTAATTGCAGTAATAGTGCTCATTTTTTAGCAAATACGCTCGATAATTTAATAAATTGTTTATTTATTATACGTTTTTCATCACACTCTCCTTCAATCTATATTCCATGTCATTGTTAAAACAGAGATTACATTTTATTTATAATTAGGTATAACTTTATGAGTCTTCAGTCTATGTATCAATATTATACTAAATCTGTTAACCGGCTCGAGGATTATGGTATCCGCTTAACCCTTAGTAATCCTTGGCGTCTCCTCTCCCAAAGGTTCGCTGTTTACAAAAGCCTTAAGTTACTGAGTGATTGAACGATAGGAATAAACATAAAATATTGTCTCTGCGGTCACGACTCGATGTTGTATCCGATTGTGTTCTGATATTTACCATTTTTCTTTTTGCGTATTTATACGAACGTACGACGCACAGTCGTACACTATATCTACTCTCGGAGGAAGATGGATCGTGTCTTGTAAGTGTGTAATTTATTTCCATTGTAGTTTTGTATAAAACGACAGGTTTTACATACTGCAACATTATGGAGTTATGTTTAATTTTTAAAAATGTGGTTCGTCAGCTGAATTCAAATATCGGTAATAGGATTTATTCACAATGCATTATAAATTACTCTTATACGTATTGATACGAATTGTTATGACTGTATTGTTTTTTTGCTAACCTTTATTTTTAAATTGATAAATGGAGTTACAGAGAGACCAATACATCTAAAATAATTATTTTATAGACATCTCAATCGAGATTAAGGAATTTTGCGGAATGTGGACATCTGGGCATTTACAGAGCTTACGATCTGTCATTGACTGGTTTATGTGGTTACTTTACGCATTGTGTAACATTAACCATTCTGGCTATTCCCATAGTCAAATATGATATTGTTGTATTGATATTGTCCCATCTCAACACAGGACTTTTAGTCCCATGGAGTTGGGACTAATGTCTCAAATAATGTGCAGTAAACGTATGTATGTAAATAATTAAATGTATAACTGTTATAACAATGTCCACTATGAAATGCTCTTGAAAAGTTACACACACATTAACAAAAGCCCAAATCTCGGACACTATCTGAATTTTGAAACGAACTTTTATACTTTCCATGTGTATAACCAATAAAGCAAATTGTGTAACCAATATTACAAATATTTTTCCTTTGTTTTCAGGTATGTGCCATTCCAGTTAAAAGACGATCTTGAAGATGCTGAGTTTATTAGGAAAAAGTACAGGTTTTTTAGTAAATATTTTGGATTCATGGTTATTATTTTATTGCATTTAGATTTTTTGATTCGTCACAATATTTCGATATTGTAAACACTGCTTCCAATATATTCCCCCTTTTTTTTATGTCTTGTTTATAATTGAATACCGGGAAACTATGATAATTCATTTACTCATTCTTTGCAAAATATTACCCACTACCGAGCACGCAGCAAAAAATATTGAAACAAGTAGCTTCAAAAAACATTTTTAAATACTGGTAACTATAATAAATTACCCTCACGTGTATTATTTCAAAAAAAATTCATCATAGAAAGTTCAGTGTACAACTTGTAAAAAAAAATTGGCCTGTATCTGAAATGCACCTCCCCGGTATCCAACGTGTATGGAGCTGCATCCAACAAAATGTAATTTAAAATTTTGGCGGAGGCGGGTATCGCCCATACTCATTATTATTTTTTTAATCAGAAACGCATCTTCCATTCGGAATAAAATCTTATTACTTTATTCTCAACTTCGTACCTTTAAAAATCTACAGAAATACGCGTTATTAATTTTACCATTACCGACCGGTTTATTCGATGCACAAGTTATCAAATAATTATGGTCATTTGTTTTGCAAGAAACCTGCTTGCACTGGAATGCTATTTAATTTGGTCTCATGATATTACCGTCGAAATTGGATTACTATTTTTACGTATCAGCCAGAAGTATAAGAAGCTCGTTTATGTATTACTTCAATACAACAGCCCTACAGTAGCACAATTCTATATTTTTTTATAAATCGACTACAATTTTAATAGCGATTATGCTAAAATTGTTCACGTCAAGTGTAGAATTACCCACCTACAAATAAACTTTTCCGAGGTGAGGTATTTCTGACTGGTGCGTCACACTGCAATAGATGACCCGGGCCGCGATTACAAACGCTATCTTCATCGGTATATATCGAGACGGAATATAATAAAATCAATATTTTTGTACAAAAATGTGTATATTTGTATGAAAATTTAAAGGAACTTCGTCGGTAAACTGTAATTGAACTTGTTCAGAAAAAACATTATAAACATATTGTATTTTTCATACAGAAAACTTAATTTTACTTTTTAGATGAAATTGAAGATAAATTTCAGCTTCCTATTGTAATTGGCTCAATTTTTTAAAATTTTTTCTTACTCATTTTTTTTATATTTTAAACTTACTACGTTAAAAATGTACAATATTGTCGAAAGTTCGTCGAACCGTTTGTAAAAGTATTAATTACTGAAATCACCATTGTTTGCTAAAACATTTTCATATAACCCCTACAACGAATAACTTTATCAACGGAGATACATTAATGATTTAAGAACGGAATATATAAATCTAGGCATTTATTTGCCAAAATTATGATTATATTCGCTTATTTTAAGATCAAAGCGTAATAGGGATTTTTCTCACGTCGTTTATTGAAGTGTGTTATGTTTTTTTGCACGTTTACCTTTGGCCTATCGCACGCTCGATAAATTCAGGTGTAAAACATATACATATTTTTATTCTTTAAATGACAATATTTTAATGAAAAGCCGTAATAATGGAAATGTCACAGGTGGGGGGTAAAATTTAATTAATCACAGTAACAAACATAAAGTTGGAACTTCCAAAAAACATTCAACTCATTAAACTATTTAATTAAAAACGAACTTACACAACATCCACCATCGCGTCATTTCCGGTTCATTTCTTCGTTTTCCGTGAAGTATATTCATATTTGAAAACTTTACATCGAATTGCGGAGTTCCACCGTTCAATATATTATCAGATGAATAGAAATAAGCGAAGGGTCTTGGTCGCCTCCGAGGGAAAACTTATCTAGGATTTCAATTTAAGTTTGCCTGAGGAAAACTAAGGAATCATTCACTTTACCGGGAAAATAGCCATCGCGTCACCGGTCAATCAATAAATTTATTTTTATTATTCATATTAAAAACATTAACTTTGTGGACAAACATTTTGTTAAATGTTATTAAATATTTGTAAATAATCACTTACCGACTTTTCAATGTCCACGGGTTTCGAGACGTCCCCGTCTCTTTGTCAGAACACTAATTACACTAACATACAAATCCCACTATACACCTTCACCATAGTTGTTGCACAAAAATACAAAACCTGCATGCTGATTTGAAACTAAATGCTTTTAGTAGGTAACTCTTACATGCACTTATTACGACGATTAGGGCAGGTCTGAAGGTCATAAAAAAGTCAATATGATATTTTTTCAAATTGAATATTACAAACAGAATTATCTTTTTTTTTTTCAAAAAAAGAGAATGCAATTCTATAAAAAGATTTTAACTAAAGTATTTCAATATCTTTTTTTAAAAGTATTATCAAAGGCATAATTTTAAGTAGAAATAAAGGGAAATGTCACAAAAATGAATGTAATTTAAAATGTTTGTATTTCTTTTCAAAATCAAAAAAATTAAATTTGGCTTCGGCCACTTTCATGTTCAACTTATTACCTTTAAATTATCACAACAAATTTTAGTTTAATACTTAGTCTTTATTGAGATCCCACATACCTAAGTTTAGTCTAAATTTGAAATGGCGTAATCTGCAGTCTAAAAGTAATTATATTTTAGGTACATAAAACTGTTAAGTATATTTTTTTAACAGATATACCTTTAAAAAATATTGTTTTTATCCAATTTATGTTTTTTTATTATTGCGCGATTAAAAAAAAAAACATTCGTTTTAAATGGCAAAATCGTATGATTTCCTAATATTTCGATCGTTTTTACCAGACTAAAGCCTTTACAAAGAGTTGGGTACGTCTCGAAGCCGGTAGACATTGAAAAGTAGCTAAGTGGATGTTACAAATATTTAATAATATTCAATAAACTCCTTGTTGTTCTGTTTTATTTACACTAAATTAATTTATTATTTGATGTAGGTATTATAATATACATTAATCATCGTCATTTTTAAACTTTGATGTTTTGTCGGAAATGCAATTGAACTACTTGTGATCAATTATTCTTAGTAAATGTATTCAACCCTTGCGAAATGTTTCTTACCGCATTATTCATACCATAATAACACTACATTTTACACACATCACTCCTCACTCTATATTCACAACAATAAAATCACGTATTATACACATTCTCCTTACATCTTGTTGTCGTGTTCAGAAAATTGTATTATACGAGTATATTGTGTTGTGTACGTAGTTGGTGCAGTGTAAGGTTTATGCTTTTTTGTAATAATTTCAATTATACCAACATGTCACTGCGTGTACAACACTAAAAATATAAATAAATCAATTATGGGTATATTGATTTGTATATTTCGAGTTTTCGACGAAATCATTTGATTCATGCGTACACAAGAAACGATTGCTTAGCTTGCCAACATTTTCTTTTAACACCAGCCAAAGATTATAAGCGCTGTGAATCCCTGAAACATTCATATTTTCTCATCCTTATCTCTGTTGTGTGCATTTCTGTCGATATCATTAATTTACCTAACATAAATAGTCATGCAGCTTTTTTTATTGACTTTCAAATCGCGTTTTATATGTTGGATATTAGCTTAAAAACATCTTGCCTCGTCTCGCAATAAAATTCGGCTTATCGAATGCATTCCCCGAATGAAGGGGTAGTAATCCCTTGCTTCAACGGCCAATACTTTTCTTTATTGCTTCGCTGTATTCGTTAAAGGGTGAGTTTCAAATCAATAAATATTTTGAATACTTTATACTTATATGTGCACATTTATTGATTCTGAATGAAATCCCGTATATATAGAAAATGCGTGCATTTTCAAAACTCTCGTATGAGGCTGTAGTTTAAAAAAAGTACGGAAATCATACAATTTCAAAATTTTAAAACGCCCTTCTTTTGAATTGCGCCATTAAAAAAGTTAAGTTAACAAACATTAGGTAAAATAATCATTTTCCAAGGTATTTCTGATAAAAATATATACTTTAAAGTTTTATGTAACTAAAATATGTATAATTACTCTTCGACCTGCAGATTACGCCTAAATTTTATTTGAAAACTTTATTTACGCACACATAAGCAAAGTGTGTTAAATATTTGAACGGTATGTGTATTGGTACTGATATACAGACATAAGGTAAGTCATAAAGTAAAATTTGTACTCATGATTTGAAAATAATGAATTGAGCAGGAAAGTCATTAAAGGAAAAACTTTTTATTGTGATATGGGGGTAAATATGATTTCGATAACATTTTCGTTATAATTTACTAACAAATTTATTGTAGTGCAAATGTTACCAAATATATTACCTATTATAATTATTTAAAAATCATCATTATTATTCCCCTTTCCGCATTTAATAGTGCATAGGGGACTGCATTGGCACACCAACCGCAGCGTATCTGAATTATTTTGGTTAGATTAAAGTATGATGATCAGTCTTACGCTTCAGTGGCCAGTCCATGGACTATGAAATATTCTAGTGTAAAAACACCTTGTTTTTTTAAATATTCACTTGAAAATCTACTTGTCGAAACTCAAAATAATCGCCATGTATGTAAATGAAGTTAGGTCAGTAGTCAAATAAAGTTATTGTTGTGTACATATATTTTTACCGCACGTATTATGTCTTAGAGAATAAGCCTGCGGATTACGCATTTTGCATAGCGTGATATGATCTGTCCACGAACTGTCCTGGGGCGTTATTTATCAACCCTTATCATATCCGTAAAGTAACTAAAACCTTAATATTTTTTGTGTAACTAAGCGTGTTGTCCTTTAGATAATTTATAATAATTTTTAGTATTTTTTAATAATATGCATGCTTCCATTTTCCATTATGCTGTATCCCAACTCAACACAGGGCTCTTGGCCTCATAGAGTTAGGGGTACGATATTATTATTTTTTGTAACATGTTTATTTAAATGAATAAATAAATCAAATAATACATTGCTTCCTTACAAAAAAGGGGACTTTTTACAATTTGTTGTTATCAATGCATTGCATTGTAAGAATATAATATATTCGTAAATTTCGATTAGCTAACTTTCATTTAAACTCAACCGAACTGCGTCACAATACACACCGAATTCCTGCCGTGCGCCTTGAACGTAGACCCCGGAGTAGGTACTTCAACATCCACATTTGATTTTGTTTTGACATCCTTCATTGGGTAATCCGTAGGTAAACTCGCATCGAATTTCACTTTTGTAGATTTTATTTTTTTAGTGAAAATTTTTCAGAGTTTTTCACACAGTGAATTTTCTTTATTTCATTTATTAACATCAAACAATAACCCTTAAATTAAATTTCATCGAATATTCCACGCATGCCTATGGTTTATTTATGTCTTTAATAGAAATACGCTGTTTTATTTGACTCTTCTGAAAACATTTTCCTTTTGAACTTTATTTTCCCAGAAGTAATTAAAAACATCAACCGTTATTTATTTTACGAACAGAAGATAACCGCATAGTAGATTCCCTTTCTCGGAAAAATATCCGTTTTTATTTTGCCAAAGGGTAGGAATCTCTTTCTGTACTAGAGCAGTTATTTAGGCGTGCCAAGCGACCCTTATCATTTTTTAAATTTTGTATTTATTTGATTCGAAATGTCTATTCCAGATTCATATTTTTTATTTAATGTTTGGAATACTTTCACGTAATCAGGTTATAAGACGATATTATTTTCAGCCTATAAACACTTGTATCTAAGGAAATAAATTTGTTTCTGTATTTAGCAGAATAAATTCGTTTGTTACATCTTTTCCTGGTTAAAATTACACTGATGTCCTCGGTATTATGATTTCTCAAATAAATACCAAAACTTTTTGTGAAAACAGTGAGCTCTAGTGTCCTCCTTAATTTTTCGCAAATATTTAGTTTATTTTGCCTTGTTCATTATAATTACCCGTTTAAACGCATTTTATTATATTATTTTAAAGTCGAATTACCCTTATTTAGGTCTATTTTATAAAGATGACAAATATTAGCTGTGATAGCACATTATTTTTAGAACACAAATTGTTAGATATTTTTTCAACAGAGGTAAACCTTTTGAGAATAAGGAAGTCTAGGGAGTCTAGAGTTTATGATTTATTATTGGCTGGGTTAAGGCTGTAGTCTGGTAAAACTAACGCAAAATTAGGAAATCATACGATTTTGCCATTTTAAAACGAATGTTTTTTTTCTAATCGCGAAATAATAAAAAAACATAAATTAGATAAAAACAATATTTTTTTTCTGTTAAAAAATGTACTTAAAAGTTTTATGTAACTAAAATATTATTACTTTTAGACCGGCAGATTACGCCATTTCAAATTTAAACTATCTGTATCTGGGATCTCAATAAAGACTATGTATTGAACTAAAATTTGTAACAATAATTTGAAGAAAATAAATTGAACATGAAAGTGGCTGGAGCCAAATTTTAATTTTTTGATTTTGAAAAAAAAATACAAGCGTTTTAAATCACATACATTTTTGTGACATTTTCCTTTATTTCTACGTAAAATCATTCCTTCGGTAATACTTTAAAAAAATCAAATTTATTGAAACACTTTAGTTGAAACCTTTTTTTATAGAATTGTATTCTCTTTTTTTTAAAAAAAGAAGATAATTCTGGTTGTAATATTTAATTTATAACAACATCTTATTTAAGTTTTTATGACCTTTAGACCTGCTCTTATAGTTTTCGGTAAGATTTCAGTTGGCATTCATAGAGAATGTATGTAGAAAACTCGCGATTTTATTTTTTGTCGTTGTAAAGTAGTAAATAAGTTAGCAGTTTACTTTCATATTATCGACACCCTTATGTCTGAAAATCAGAATTTGTCGTAAAAAAATTGGACATACACAAAATATTATAACTACAAATCGTATACGCATTATTCTTAGATGGGTTTCCCAGAGGAGATAGAACGCTAGATCGCTTCTTAAATTTTACAATTTTCTTCTTTATCCGCATCGATGCTGTTTTTCAGACCGTCCGTGCTATTTATTTATTACTACTATTAAAATCTACTAAATATACAAACATTTATTCCAATAAATTTTAAATTTTATTATCTGGCGTTTTTATTTTTCATGAAAATTGTTGATATTTTTCACGCGTTAATTTTGACGTGTTTGCACTAGTCGCCTTTTTCACCATTTAATGTTGATTTATTCCGACATTTTCTGAGCTTTCCAGTCGCAGGGGTTTCTATTCCCCCCCTCCCTCCCCGCCCCTGTACCGGGCCGCGTCGTCTGATCGTTCTATTCAAATATTTTCATCCGACGCTATTCAAACACGAGTATTTGCATCTTCATATTCCTCAGGCACGGGCGCCCCCTTCGTGTATTCACCCTTTTCTATATTCATGTACCCGACACACTTTTTGCGAAAAAAATCATACAAAAGTACTATTCGTATGTTGATGTATGTATTTTTTTTCAAATTTGATCAAAATATACCCGTGCTTAAATGTGTACCCGGTAGGTTCGATCAAATTATATTTGGATAATTTATATGGCGCTATTTTTGTGAAAATCACTTCAAGGGCGCTGATATCCATAATGTTATACACCAATTGAATTTCAAATGAACAATTTTTTTTCTGCTTCCGCTTCGTGGTGGAATTTCCTCTTAAGAGATTATGAGACTCGCGACATTATTCTACTTGAAAACGTAAGGCGTTTAGGTATGTTGTTGGTGCCAACAACATATCTTTAGTCATCTGAATACCCTCATATCCTGGCAAGCTAAGTCTAGATTTGTCTCCTGTACTAAACAGTCCTGAGGTTAGAGTCATATTTATTTATTTATTTATTTTTGCACCACAATAGGCCAGAAGGCTTCATTACAGTGGTGAATTACATTACAATACATTATTGGTAATTATTAAGTCAATTTGTCAGAATTATAATCAACCGGTATAAATACTCCAGAGTATTGTTTTAAGCATTTTTAATACCACACATAGATTTAACAAATAAAAAAAATCACTGTTTTAATAACTATGGGCCACTTGAACTAAAAAAAATACTAAAACGCTAAAATTATAAAACTTTTTAAACATTATTTTATGTAGTGCAATTGGCACTTACGGTCGTAACTGACACCTAAGCAAACCAAACAAACGAAACAAAAAATAAATAAATTTTATACCTGTTTAAATTATAAGTCGATAAATCTTGAAAACGGTGCCCACATATACTCCTTCCTTCAAACCACTTAACTCCAAGCCGGCGAAAACGCTATCGTCTACTGCAGCTGGGATTTCTTCATTGTTGCCATTAATTGGCCGTGTAACATTAACAGGGATCAACTGTCTAATGGGACTTTGAGATATATCCATCTCCTCCTCTCAAAAACTCTGCGACTTAGAGTATGCCGATGATGCGGTTATAATTGACGATTCAATCGGGAGAATTCAGGTCACTGTAGATTCGCTAAATAGGTAGTTCACATGCATTAGTTTAAAAATCAATATTGAAAAAGCCCGTGCACTGTGTGTTCCGCCTTGATGCTCAAAATTTTCCTAAACATATATTCTCCACTACGGATGCGTGGTACCTCACTAGGGCCAAAACATCAAAATACTGAGTTTTGAGAATTGGTGTCTCAGAAGAATCTCGGGTATGCGGTGGTTTGACTTCGTGGGTATGAAGAAATAAGAGAACAGACGCAGTAAACTCCGGTGACAATTGTCACTGAGCAGAGGCGATGCTGCTGACTGGGCCACATACTGCGGATGCCTTCTGACAACCTTAATCACGCTTGCCTACTTAACAAGCCATCAGGTTCTCTACGTCCTGGACGTCCGCTGCTGGCTGTTTGTCGGCATTTTATGTCAGAACTGCGTGATGCAAACCTGACTTGGAAGGACGCACAGGAACTGGTAGCCGGTAGAGGAGGCTGCACGGAGGCTCTTTGTGGACACCATCTCCAACTAGGGAGCGGATATGGAATGATAATATCTAATGGGCACCACATTTGACCAGGTTATTATAGTCATAAACAAAAAAAAACATTTTTAGAGTTAGAATTGCTGTCCCTGCATTATGCATTAAGCATTATGTGACTTTAGTGGGGGCTATTTTAGAACGGTAAATTTTCGCTCGGTTGGAAAAAGTTACTTCGAGATATTTAGCGCCAAAGATGAAATTCTGTCCCCTCGGGCAAATTCGATCATTTTCATTAATTTTATTTTATTCCACAAGCTGCACTGAATGCATTCTGTCAAATAATATTTTTTTCTCTGCGCATTAAAATTTGCCTGAATACAAAATAAGTATTATTTCATGTTACCCAAACTGCATCATCTGGAGTAGAAAACTAGTTTTCACCTAATTTTTTAATAGAAAGTAAAAATGCTGCGTTGGTTTTAGAATTAGGAATCAAGGAAAAGATGACCGAGATACGCTCCATTTTGTGTAATATTATCGTGTCCGCGGCGCGGATAGGGGTATTTATTTATTTGTTTTTGATGATTTTTTAAACTTTTATCAATCGGCCAATTATAGATTTCTTTCTTTTTTTCTATTTTGTCAAAATTCAGTTGTTAACAAATTGAATCGTTAGAAAACCACCAAAAGGAAAATTTATAATAATCATTAAAACCATATTGGAAAGTATAAATTAGGTCCATGCAATTCAAACTAGCTTTAAATGTATAGTTTAAATGCTATAACAATGAAATAATATTGGAAAAATGTGTGCCGGTGCTGCAGCCAAATTCAATAAATATGGCTGTCAATCTCTACTAAATATAAGATCTGTATAATAGTGGACTGTATAAAATATTTGTTTTAAAGCACAGTGCGCTCCGTGACGACAGAAGACTTCGAGAAAAAACGAATTAGAGAGATTATCGCCCTTGTGCTATCTTTATATACTATGCTATTAGTACCCATTAATGCATTAATACTCTGGTGTGGCACTCACAATGCGAATTTGAATAAAGAACTATATTAAAGAAAAACTTAACAATTATATTTATTGTGTATCCAGGTATCCAAAATAAAACACATGTCATCACATATATTAAAAAATAAATAAAAGTAGAATTTAATTCAATAAAAGCATTTTATTTTGGATACCTTACCAAATAAAATATCAATTCATGTAATACTTAATTTTTTTCAGTATTGTTTTTTCTTTCTCCTGTTGAACCATTGCTTTCATACTTTAGTCTTTTTCGAAATTATCGATTCTATTAATAAAAACAGTTGTTTACTCAGTTATGCGAATGTTGGTGATGGTGTGTATATGTGTATTACGAGTATTAAAGTAGTGTATGTGTGTGTGAAGGTTCTCGAGATGTATGATAACGATCTCATGATAATGATGTGTGAATTAATTCTACAATAGGGAAATATCACATACCACGAATACCGATAAAAATATATGAAATAGATTTTGAATAATAAATTGTTTTTTTTTTTAAATCAATAAAGATATGGTGAAGAAATGTTTTTGAATATAAATTTAAAAAAGAAATTGTTAAAAAACATGTCTTTACAAAAAAAATTCGTCACTAGAAAAACGCAACATGTTTGACCTTGATAGTTATAGATAGTCAAGATTCGTGACAATGTTCCAAACAAATTTGAATGGTCAGGAACAAATAAACATAAATCGTGACTTATTAAAGTGTGGGGTATGGCCAATGGAATGACCTTTTTTGTGGGAATTCAAAATTTCAAAAATTAAAAATATTTTTTACGCTACTAGTAAGTAACAAAAAAAAATCTAGACTTTTATTACTTCAAAAATGTAAAAAAAAAACGTGATATTTCCCTATTGCTTTAGTTGTTTGTCCAAAAACAAAGTGTGTCATTTAGTTTCGCCAGATTTTTGCAAGTTGATCATCTTTATTTTTATTTTTTTATTTGGAAGTTCTACAAAAATACATAAAATCCATACAATTTGTAAATAATCGTTTGTATCACTCTTCATATAACAGTATATCCTCAATTATTGAACCCCACCATCTTTCATAAATTATATAAAATTAGTGTGTAGCTTAGTTAAATAAATTTGAGTAATAACAAAGATTGAGTTAAATATAAGACTAATTGTATTCTAAAGAAAATAAGAACTCATAAGAAGTAATAAAAGAAATTCAAATTAATTAACATGCGTCTCGATTGTAGTTTCAGAGTTATCCATATTAAGCATTTCCTCAAAAGATGTATTAATAATATCCTTTGTAAATCATGCGTCACGTTTACGTCGTATTTGTACAACTAACAAAATAGAAGCTATTTCTCAATCTTATTGACAATCAGTGAAGCATGCAACGAGGTGCTTTTCAGTTTATATAATATGTAAGTACATGTAGTTTCAGGAAACCTCCATACTCAATCGGATATTAAATTTCCGACATGAATTGAACTTAGTTATGCAGAAAGCAGCCAGCCATAGAAAAGCGAAACTGAGACAATAGCACTTTTGTGATAATTTATTTATTTGTTTATTTTATTAGGTAAACAAACAGTATGTACACATATATTGCCAATTTCTTTGTATATTAGTGTTAGAAACTCATGCACACACCAAAAAAATTGTTTACACTTAATACAATAATTTAAATTATGTTCAATATAATAAATGTAGAAGATAAGAAATGAAAAAATATGAATATAAAATCTCTCAAAATTTCTATAATTTTTGACCTAAATTTACATACATTGTCACAAAAAATATCAGCCTCGGTAAATATATTGTTATATTGGTCGCATATTGTAGGTATTGTAAATTGTTTATAATAGTTTGTTGACGCGTTTTCAGTGTAAAACGGAAGATTTTGTCTTGTCGGTCTAGATGGCACCCGGAATGGAAGTCTTTCAAGTAGGTTTGGAGAATCAATTTTATTATTTATTAATTTGAATAAAAATAACTGGTCCAACATTATTCTTCGATTTTTAAGAGAGTTTATTCCATGGTTCTGCATACTTTCAGCATGATTAGAAAAGTTAATATTTAACCGGTAGTCGACCTGCTTAAAATTTTTTTGTTGGACCCTTTCTAGTCTATTAATACTTACATTATAGTAAGGTGACCAAATAGGAGTACAATATTCTACCTGGGGACGAACAAATGTTTTGTAGAGTTTTTCATATGTTTCTACATGTTTAAAAGGTTTTGATATTCGCAAAATAAGTCCGACCATTTTATATGTTTTTTTAGGACTGATTCAATATGAATATTAAACATTAGTTTCGTATCAATAATAACACATAAGTCGCGAATTTGACTATCTGTTATAGAGATCGGGGTATTATTAAAAGAGTAAGGAAAGCTGATTGTCGTTTGTTTGCGCGAAATACAAAATGAATGACATTTACTAATATTTAATTCCAGTAAATTTTGATTACAATATTGAAAAAGTCTGTCGAGATCTTCTTGCATTTTTGCACAGTCTGAAAGCTGTCAAGTTAAAAACGAACTTTTCTGTGTTATACGGATTACCGATTTTAATTGGATGTGTGTACTTCTTTTTACATTTTTTTTATATAACATCTGTTGTTTTCTTATTAAAAGAAATGAAATACAAAAAAAATTGAGGTGTTCTTAGAGGTTCCGGTAATTAAAAAATAAACTCGACGCTTTTTCATTTCGGTAGGTACTAGAGTAAAAAAGTCTTTAAATTAGTGTATGTTTGAATGAACAATCGAACTAAAAAGCGTACAAACAATATCGTTTATAATATCCTACGCATAAAATCCATTTCCATTATTTTTGTACATAGTATTTTGTGTAGATAAGGTAACATTTTTTTTTCTAAATTAAATTGATAAATTTTGCGCTTGTGGATTACCAAACAAACTAACAAAACTCGTGTAAAGACAGGTTTAATTTCACAATTAATTCAAATATTTTCATACACGTGGTTTTGGACAAAACGAAAATTCGTAGAGATATTCTTTATAAGAATTTTCTTAGTAAAATGTGTGTTTTTCGTGCTCTTCTCTAAAAATAGTTATTTTATGTAAACGCATTTTATATTTGTAGAAATATAAAACAAACAAAATTATTTTATAATGTTCTTTCTGTCTAGCCCCGCAACTCGATAGGAATACTTTTTTCCCTTTATTTCTATAGCGTAAACATGCCGTATATACATTTTATTTTATTTTAATAAGTTTACGGACAAAGTTCATTTTTATCATATATTATAACAAAACTATCATATATACAGTAACAAAAAAGTATAAACGAAATAATAATTATTGTAAAAACAAGGATAAATAAATATAATGGACAAACATGGGATCCTGTTTGATTATTAAATTTGAAGAATTTATTCTATGTTATTATTTATTTTTTAATCGATTAGTAGATTTTTTTTAATTACTACTAATAATCCTAATTTAAGTTAACAAGTCTGATCATTCTGGGTATAGGTGCCTGGAAACCATTTTTATTCCTGTGATGACCGAGGAATCGAATTTCATTATTTCTAGAGTCCACGTAAGGGAACATTAAAATGTATTTGTTGGAGGATAGTCAGGACGTCGAATAAACCATATTGTATTATAATTTTATAAAAAGATAATTAAAAAACGAATTTCGGTTTTGGGAAAATACTGTATTTTTATTTATTTATTAATTGAAATTACTTGTGATTTTAAGTTGAATTATGTTTTCGCATATAATGGCTTTCTAGCGGAAGGGTCCTTACATAAACTTAATAGAAGATAGGGTACAATTTTCCCCGTATTTCCCGGGGCGTTTTCACCTTAACGACAGTTTAGCCACCTAATGGAGTATCGACTTGACGCAAGTCTACTGAAGTCGGGCCCCATTTCTTCACCGTCATGTTATTATGTATTATCTCGTGTATCGTAGGCAGTTTACGGAAAAGGTACAATTTGTGCCAACCACTTTGTACATACATCGGCCATCAGCACTTGGGCCATTTACTTTCTGAAGACATTTTGTGTTTGCATCTAGTTACGGTAGAGAAATACATACGTATCGTGAGTTACCTACCTATCTGTGTGCGCTTTGATATTCTATTTTTTCCTGTCAATTTGCTTACTATGCAGGTACGCCTGGGTTTATACAAGGTTTTAATGGGTTTATTTATTTTATTAACATAAACAGAAAATCTGCCTTTTACAAATATTTATAATATTAACATATTTGGCTTAATATTAAAACATGAATATAAAAAACAAGATTTAAAAAAAAAAAAAAAAAATCACACCAAAAATTATACAAGATTTATATTTTAAAAAATAACCTAAACATTCTACAGAAAAACAACAAGAAAATCAGAAGTACTGTTTCACAGAGCTAGGCAAAGTAAACAAAAAATTGTATATGAAATGCATGAATAAATAAATATTATTATGTTTTATTCGGATATTCTTTGTTTTGAAAGTCAATTTTGAAACGAAAATTGTCTTTTTTAATTTATTTTCTAGAACAGGAACAACAACAACAACAAACCATCACGCCGTTTCCCCGTAAGGGTAGGCAGAGAGAATAGAACGCGACATCACTCTATCTTTGCATACAGATCTCGCTTCTTCTATATTCATACATCTTCTCATGCGCGCGCCGATTATTCCGACTTTTTATGTGTCCATCTTCAAGTATTTGTTGGATTTGGTCATGCCATGTCTTTCTCGGTCTACCTCTATTTCTGCATCCATCAACATTCGCAATGTAAATATTCTTAGCCGTTCTTTCGCTGTCCATTCGTTCTACATGTCCAAACCAGCGCAGAGCTCCTTTCCCGATTTTGTCGATAATGCTTATATGCAAATGCAAAATATTGTTTTTCTGATGGAAAAAATTATTACTACCAAAGCAAAAAAATTTCAGTCGTGGTGTTAAATTTGTATTAATATTTATATTGTTTTTGTTTGTTCATATTTTTAATGAATAGATAAAGTGCATAATCTGCTTGTTATTGTATCTTTATTCCACCACCACATTGAATGTTCCTTCCTAAGCAGGTGTGATTTCAGTTTACGATTTTAGTAGTGAAATAATATAACTTTTTAGTTTGTTTCTGTCGGGCAAATGAAGAATACAGTTCTGTGTGTGAAGAACCAGAATCCTGGACGAGTGTTTACGACTCGATGGCTACTCTTGGGTAAAAAATCCTAGCAACGAAAATCGAGTGGAGAAAAGTCCGTCTCGTAGTTAAGTGGTTAACGCGTTCGCCTACCATGCTTGATGTCCTGGTCAACTTAAAATATTGCTTTAAAAGGTGGTTTTGCACTGCAATATTTCAGATTAGGGTTTGATGACGATGATGGATGTTCTTCAAACATTAAAAAAAAGTCTACAACGAAAACCCATAAGGCGGCGGCGCGTAATGTCTTTATATTTATTGATCGCAGTTTTTACTCAACCATTCGTGTTTTTTTTTTAGTATTAATAAAACATATAATCAATAGTACATATTATACTCCCAGGAGTTATTAAAGAAACTCATTTGGACCCGTACATAAAATTATTTTTTTTGTTGATAATACATAATATCACACATATTAATACATCCGAAATACAAAGAAAACATTACTGTATAAGAAACATAAAACACAATACTTTACACCATCTAAATAAATTACATTATTAATTATCACTATCAAAAAGATTTAAGAAATATTTTTAAATTGCGACACTTCTGGATTTTTTATTAAATTTTTCGTGTTTTAGCTCATCTAGCAGTTTATTATATTCGGAATGGCCAATATTTTCCAAAGACCTACTGCCGAGCTTTGTTGAGCGAAACTTAGACACATGAAGATTCCCTGTATTGTAATTGTGAATATCATGACTAAATGTGTATTTCAAATTTGAGTGACCAGAAAAGTTTATGATATTTAAAATAGTATTAGTTATGTCATGGCATTACCTTGAAAGGAAGTATCTTTGTTTGTCGGTAGATATCCTTGACATGGGAATCCCATTTAAGTCCAAGAATGTTGCTTAGAGCTCTGTTCTGAAGAACTTGTATTTCCGAGATCTGATTTTTGCTGGCAAAACCCCCTATACATAATAGATAAGATAGGTGGAAATGAATCATAGCGTAGTAGACGGCAAACAAACGGAATGAGGAAACACGCCTCGAAGTCTATGCAATACGCCAGTTTCGGGTGCTATTTTTGATTTTACATGCTCAAATTGGTAGCTCCATGAAAGTTTAGTGTCAATAAATATTCCCAAGTATTTAGTTACATTGGTCTAATATAATAGTTTCTTAATATTTTATCTCTAGCGTATTGTCAAGAAAAAAAAACAGAAAATTACGAATCATTTCTTAAACAATGCTTTGTCGGAATAAGTATGTATTTCACACATGACAAGAATTCGTATCACCATTTGGGATTAACTTCGCTCAGCGCGGCTTTACTTTCCGACCTGAGATTATACAATACCAGCCGAGTCGGGGTAAACTTCCCCGGAAGAAGGCGGAAGAGCCGGCATTAGATACATAGATACCGGGACCGAACTAAGTCTCTCCCCCATTCCACGCCTAGAGATGTGTATCCTTTACTTTTAAACGCCGTTTGTTTTTGACGTTAATCTCACGTGCCATCGCGTGTGCGAGTGCCCATAAATTCCATTTTCCAAACGTGGTTTCCTTAATCTGCCTAGACAGATCTGCACGCTGTATTATTTGTCGATTACACTGGAAACTAAAGGCTAGTGATGCGAATGATCGATTTTCTTAATCGATTGATAATATTCTATATTTTTTCCTATGAACGGGATATGCAACGTGAGAACGGTTTGTTGAATTGATATTTGAACATAGCTTTTCTGATATTCTCTAGCAGATGCCATCTCAAATACTGTGCAAAAAAAGACAACTGCACGTCGGATATATTATGCCTAACGAAAATCGACAAAATCTAGGTCTCGTATTCCTGTTTTCCGCACCCCAAAACTTAACCAATTTTGTTTTTTTTAATATTTTTTATAAGTATCAGCACGTCTTGCTTTTTTAAAAAATAGTTGCTTTTATATACCGTATGTCCGAAGATGGCAGATAAAGTTAAGGGTTTTTTTGATGGTCCTAGCTCCTGTAAAAGACAATTTATATTTTGTAAGAAGGGAGGATAGGGACTCGTCGATGGTGAATATCTATAGTAAATAAAAAAAGGATTCGGTCTAATGCCAGAAACCAGGGAGAAAATACAGGAATACATATTCATGAAGAAAAGTCAGACCCCGCATCCTCTTAAAAGATCACCTTGAATGTCGACTATTATCCAGTATCTTGTCGACTTGTTAACTCCCAGTCTCCTTAGAGTTTCTAAATATGACACATTAACAAATTAAGTCTAATATAATATATTAAATTAAAAAGTTAATATATATTGCTCAATTGGACTGGACTACTTGACAATTCCGCACGTATTTATTAATATAAGCTGTCCTTCTTCATTAGAAATAGTATACGCCATATCAAACCATAGCTTGAAAATCCATTGATAGTAAAGAAATAAATAAGATTTAATCAATTTGAAAATCGCTCGTTGGCTAACTCGTGAGAAAAATTTGGTGAAATATGTTGTAGACAATACTTTTACTATCAATATTCAATCAATTCGATTATTTCGTCCAATACGACGCAACTGCCTCTTAAGGCCCTATGTTGCTATAGTCTACACGTTCAATGTTTAAGTTCTAGAACACATTTTACATCTGAATCGAAAGTCACTCCCTAATCCGATTTCCGTCGTAAAATTTTCATAACTTTCGTGTTCGTTTTCGGTAATGACGGATGCATCATTCCCCGAAGAAGCATAATGCGTCAGCATTTTGCGAACATGAACTTGTCGACACTTTTACGCCTTTTGAAAAGTCTCGAACTTCGTAAAAAAGTTGAGAAACATTCTTGCGCCTCTGAAATCTCCGGTTCGTGCGATCAATCCTTTTTGCTTATCGAAAATATCAAGTTCTGACTCAATTTGTGTTCTTGCGGATGGTACACGGTGAACTATTTTCTTGACTAGTCGGTTACGCCCCGAGGGAGTTTCAATAGACTTCTCGTGGCTGAACTAACATACCGTTAAGGCTTTTACAACCTTTGCTTTAATGTAAACTACAGCCTTATAGCTCCTGGTCCCAACAACATAATATATAGATTTATGTTATAACGTGTAAAGTATCCGAGGCTAACTCTTCGGTTATAGTTATTAAATATCAATGATGCTGTATGAGGTATGACACATATTTTAAACGTGTCATTTTCATAATACAGGTTAGATTTTCTATATTGTATTTAATATTTGTAGATCAGTTTTAAAAATTGTTTTTTTTTCTTCAAATATTAAGTCTTTGCGCCATTTTTTTATTAATTACTTTATTTGTTTATACGTCATCAGCGTTCTAAAGTTCAACTAAGTTTATGCTATGCTAGCTCACGGGAACAATTATTACATGGCAGGCCCTACTATTTTTAAATATATATATTTTTTATAGTTTCTAGTTATATTCATTTAACCCGTACATCTGTTTGTATTCTAAATAAATAAATAATATATTACACTTATTTCCGAATAATATAAATGCCACCACCCATTAGGTAAACCACTTTACGATTTGAATTATGAATTTGTTTTCTCCTAGTGAGTTTTGCTACATGATTTTAAGGTTTATTGGAGATTCAAATACACAATTTTTATCATAAGTTTAGAAATGAAAGGGAGAGAAATTTACCATCACCACCTAAAAATGTGCTATTTTCAATAAAAACACGTAATCTTCAACGTTATCACATGTCTATCTAAGTATTTTATTAACCCCATTACACCGTATGTGATATCGTCCAGTTTCTTGGAAAAACGAGTGTCGTGATTTATTTTATTTTATTTTATTTTATTTGGGATTTTTACAGCTATTACATAAACAAAATAACTACATTAACAATATTACATTAACAATACTAAAGCCATTTAAAAAAATCCACTGTAAATATAATGACACATAATATATAAGAAAAGAAGTTTAGTAATTGTATTTGTGTGACGTTTGTATTCATGTGTATGTGAATGTGTGTATGCGTGAATGAAAGAGAGAGAGGATACATGTGCGTGTGGGAATGAATGAGGGAGAGGGTGCGTGTGTATGGGTGCGTAAGTATGAAAATAATATATTTGCTTAAAACTTGTAAATTGTATTAAAAATGGTACAATAAAGAGCTTAGTAAAAAGTTAGAAACCTTTTTGTTAAAATTCAAATGACGAAATGATATAAATTGTTTTTTTTTTTTTTTTTTAATGCAAGAGTCTTGCATTCTTCTCCTCGTATCTTTACTTCTGACAAACCTATCAATACCAACTTTATAAGATTCAGTTCTTCTTATAATTCGTGCAGGTGATAGTCCGTTCGCAATGTCCTTGTTTCATATGTTCTTTTTCTTTTTCCTCTTATCAGCCCGTTTCTCTCCACTGCTGGTTACAGGCCTCTTCCAAATTTTTCAATGCTTTTCTAGGTACTTTTCTAGGTACTCTGTTTCTATCCTTGTCCCACGAGTTCGACGATGTCGTCAGTCCATCTCCTCTGTGGTCTCCCCACTTTCCATTTATTTTCGTGAGGTCTCCAATTTAGTATTCTGGGGTTACATATTGCTATATGATGTTATATATTGCTAGGGTCAATTTAATTTGGCAGTCTGACTTCACCCGAGGATTCTCCGCACCCTCTGCGATTTTATCTGACCGCCGCCTTGGCCAGAGGTTAGACGACTACTGAGAAATGAAAGACATTTTTCTGCTTTCTGTCCATTGGGGTTTTCGGCAATTAAAACATCACGTTTGCCAAGCGGGTGGGTGAATCTTCCGTTGTCGTTAGCATTTATTTATTAGTGTATACACGGCACAAATGTCTTTTATAAACATAAACAAAAATACAATTAACATGCAGTGTTTTATTACAAAATAAAATAATAACAACATATCTATACATACTACACAGTTGTTTTATAAATGTTATATGTAATAACTTTGGGATTTTAATGCATAACATACTTAGGTAGAAAAATAATAAAAATAAAGATAACGCGGTATATTCGAAATACCAAAAATCATAAATCATCGATTTGTTGGTATTGTTGCATTGTATATTGAATGCCCTAGGAATAATACCAACTGTTCTCAACCGTTTTAAAAATAAAATATAAAAAGAAACAAAATAATAAACCTTTTAAGAAAAAAAAAAATATTAAAATTTTTTAAAAATAAATAAAAATTTAAATTTTAAAACTAAAAAAGAAAAACTAATATCTAGTCGTACGTTTATCAATATACTTGACATGTATTTATTTTTTCATTTATTTTGCTTTTTTTATAAATGAACATAAATAGTTAAACATCAGTCAAAATCCTTAACTATTTCTTAAATAGCAAGTTTAAACTTCATTTGGGTAATGTAAAAAATGTCAATACAACTGATCTGGTTCCCTAGACTATGCAATCTTGAAATAGGTGAATTCATAGCATATATAAGTAGCAGCAATATCTATATGAAATGGGACATAATGTCTTAAGCATTGTAGAGTATAGGAGCCACCGTAAAATAATTATGTCCCAGTCTCCCGCACTTCCTACAAGTCACCAAGGGCTCGACATGGAGGTGAAAATCGGAAATAAAACCAACTATTACCCTGGTGCCTATGGATTGTTGAAAGATCGTCTTATCAATAATTATCGCCTTTCCCCAGCGTAGTTTATAATGCTGTTTTTTCTTGGAATACACAATGTGTATAATTTCAAAATTGTCAGTACGTAAATCATAATACTCGTATAATCACACTTATTGACTGACAGTGACTTTTTGAGTCCCGATTGACCTCGAATATTTGACGTGAATGTGAAATTTTACACCAACACTCCGTTGATCTGTATGAGCATTCAAACCCATATCATGTGAGGGATACACGCTTTATCCGAAAATCTTTTGCACCCTTGGAAAATTACACAAAGCCCGAATAGCTGCGAAGTATATACAATATTTGGTGTGGGTGTGTATTATAGTGTGTAGGCACCGCAAAGGTTAAGGGTGTTGTTTAACTTTTATTATATATTTACAATGTTCACGCACCGTGTTATACTAGTATTTACATTAATTCGCCTAAGTTGCCAACGAACAATTCCTTTTGACCCTTTTCTCCCTAACGGTACAAATTTGTCCAGGTGTTAAATAACTCGTGTATCTTTTATATTTATTTAATTAACTGTTGAATGAAGAAACATGTATTCAAGAAACTGACCAGAAGAACTTAAAACTATGTAGCAAATTCAAACAATGGCAATAAAATAATGGTATACAATATACTCATAAACACGATAAACATATAAGATTTCAAGCTAACCCATGCCAATTCATCTTCATTCCACACAGTGTTTTAATGGCGGGGAGGTTGTTTTTATCAATTGTTTTTGTGGTTTGATTGTAATGCGGGTTTTTTTTAATTTTATTTTTGTAAAAATATCGTATTGGAAAAACAACCGCGTTTCATATTGCAATTCCCTGATGGTACAAATTGGCAAAATTTTTTTTTTTTTTAAAAAAACAATAAAAAAAAACGTTTTTAAGCTTTAAATAACATGATTCAAAAAGAAAAAGTTCCAAACACTACTGCATCTATATTCAGGGAACAATAATTCAATCCACCTTTGTCGTATTACGACATGGTTCGATCATTTTAATTTTAAAATTATGAAAAAAAAACTGATTTTTAAAAATTTGTCTTTATACGAACCATCACTCATAGATACGTTCTTTACTCTCACTCTACACAACTATAAAAAAACGCTTGAGCCTTAATTGCAAAAAATAATTATAAATTAATCATACTGTATCCATCTAATAAATTGTATGTATTTAATTTTTTTGTATACTCAAAATATAATATTTATTTTCTCTTATTTGAAAGAAAAAAAGGAGGGAAGGCTGATCTGGGGTTACACCGCATGGATCCGCTGGTGAAAAGATGTTTTAAGACCGAGTAAACAAAAAACTTTTTTTTCCATATGTTCTATTTCACGGGTACGCTTTTTTGGCATTGTATTTAGTTTTTTAAAATTTTTTATTCATAAATTTCATAAAAAGTACATGTCATACAAAGAAAGCTATAATTGACCAATAATTTTGTTTTTTTTGTAAACATTGTAATTTTTTGTTATGGTGGCTGTGGTTTTCTTTGCAAAAATAAATAAGCAAAGTTAAGAATTCGGTAAACTAAATCTAATTTATTTTACTTCAGTCGAAATTCACAACTTAGCCTATTTTAATATTACAACAATCACTAATTTTATCATGCCTAAAATACTTCCGTATTTTAACTTTTTTCAAATTACAGTCAATTTCTCTTAAGGTTATTTTTGTACTTTTCAGCAGAAAAAAACACAGTACTTGCGATCAAAAGATTTTTTCCAAATTGGTATATAATATCTTTATCTTAGCCGGCAAATTTTTATGGAAGTACGAGTATTTTATTTCTCAACAATATTTTGTATCTATTCAATTTTTTTGTAGATTGGAACTGGGTTCATCTCCCTGGGAGTTATTAATATTAATATATTACAACAGAGATGAAGAACTTCTTCTATAAATGTTCTTCATCTCTGATTCAGTTTTCTTATTTATTCCCAATGAAGCGTTATTCTTAATGTATTTTTTTATTACAACTGTAATGTAGTGCACTCAATAATTTGGACAAAAGATTAAGTATCTCAACATTCTGGCTTCCGAGAAAATGTGTAGTAAAATAATGACACTGAAAATATTTTCTTTTATTGCTAAACAGCTGTTAGTTCGTCCACTCGCTCTAATAGCCTAAACCACTATAAAATATTGATTAGTTATGGTGTATACTATTTTAAAGTTTAGTTATATTATAATGGGCTATATTATAATGCAATTCACTCACTGAATATGGCTTCTGCGGATAACATGGATCTATTTGTCTATACCTATCGAAAGTTTAGCGGCTATTAGCTTTCTATTAATTAACTTCTAACTTGTATTTACAGTCTGTACAACGTAATGGGTTAAACAGCCCGCCAAGTAATGCAGACTACAATTTGTCAAATAAATAAATAAAAATAACTAGATGATTAATTGTACCTATGCATTTAAATTGTGTTAGATGTCTGGTTTTCTTAATGAGATGGTGATATAATTATCATTAAAGTCTTGCTCAAAATGCCATTTTACGTAATGAATTCAACGCAGCCACCCTCTTCCTCTTTATTCTTCCTGCTATCTGAATATTAATTATTTTTATTCTTGGTATTCTCTGGAACGTCTTTTGTTATTCAAAATTCATTAGCATATAAAATATCTCTGGTAAAATCATCGCCTATATTCGTCAGACATTTTTTTATTTATGTTTAAAAATGTTATTTAAAAAAATAATTTTAAATGGTTTATAAAGGAATACTTAAAAACAAATAAATAAATAAAATTCAATTTATGTTGCTTTTAAGTATCGTACCTTACTTAGGTAGATATATAAAATAAACAAGAAAATATTATTAACAACAAGAACAACCATCTATCAAGCCGTCCCCCGTAGGGGTAGGCTGAGAGGATACAATGCCAGATCATACTTTCTTTGCATACATACTTTGTATCCTCGACCCGCTTTCATCTTCTCATGCACTTCGATTATTCCGACTTTTTTTGGATTTCATTTGATTCGTTGGATTTTCTCGTACTTACTCGTTTCCTGCATTTGCACTGTACATCTTTTTAGCCATTTCTTCGCTGCCAATTCACTCTATATGTCCAAACCAACGCATCAGGCCTTCTTGATTTTGTCAATAATGCTTATCTCAGTATCATATAATGCGCGGATTTCGACATTTGTGCTATCAAATATAGTTTTATCACACATTCGCCTGAGAGCATACTAAATTATAGAAACTATTTAATATTTATATCTCTCGACTTCCGTATTTATTTTCTTTTTCTTTTTTTTTTTTACATAAAAATCATTAATTTATTAAATAGCAACAGTTATCAAAATGATTAATAATATTACACATTTTAATTTGTAATGAATTCATACATAATTAATTTATTAGTGTTTATGAAATAAATTCGGGAAAGCTTATTCTTACAAAAACTCATCTACTAAAAATTTTACAAAAAGAAAAAAATAATGTTTTGCCATCCATCCACTTTTGTTTTTATTCAAAGCGATTTTCCCTTTTGGTTACCTCCTATAATTACACTTTTTTCAAGTTTTAAGCCTATCGTTCAAAAAATGGAAATCTCAATTTCTTTAAAACCATCTGTTTTGTAAAGCTGTCTGACATCTTGAAGAGACCTGTATTTTAATTTAATACAGCAATTAAACACAGCTGATTTCCCTTCTCAAAAATGTTTTCCCTCTCTGTTGCAGCAAATTTAAATATTTTTTACTATTTTATACTTTTTCAAAATTTTGAAGAAATGGAAATATTTGTTTTTGGAATGATATGCCTCGTTATTTTTATTTATTTATTTACGGTTTAAGACAATTTTCACTATGTACCAAGATAAAACTGCCGTTAATATTTTTTTAGAAAAACATTTCTAATGGAATTGATACACATCAGCAAATTCCAATACATACAAGACTTTATTTGAATGTATTCAGTATCATTCCATATTAAATTCAAAGAAACCGAAACGTCGTACTGGTGCAAATGCTAGATTAAATACAATAGCGAGTGAGTATTTACTATTTACCAACCCTTATATTAAAAGAGAGTGTGGTGGCACAAGAATGATGAAAGCCAGACTAAAAGCAATGAAAATGCAGACAGACATGTTTGCAAATCAAAAGAATGCGGCTTCATCTGTGCTGCCTCTGCATATTCATTCCCCGTTATTTAAGGCCTCAGCGGATCGTAATGTCGCGCTCTATTTAAAAATAAAATCATGACGGTCGTTTGATCAACGGATTATGAATTGTCTGAATAATGATGGCTTCAGGCTGAAAAAGTGTCCAGTTACCCGTTAGCCTCTTCTCTTACCTACGAATTTCCTCTTTCAACCCCCTTTTCTGCCATTAATATTTTAGACTAAGAAGACCTTCACTTCTCGAGTTATAATGTTAAAAGGTGAAAGGCATATACAAAACCTCCGGAATTTGTTTTGCTATTAACTTTTAATATCATTATTGTTTTGTGATGTGTCAAATATTTTATGTTATATATTATTTTATTTTATCGAATAATGCTGACAATTTTTCGATTGTATATTTAAACAAAAAACTTATAATTATTCTAAATGCCACTTTTTTGATACCTTAACGGTAAAAAGAACAGAAAAAAAGTTTTAACAGTCAGTAAATAGGAATGCAATATTAAAGTAAGGCTTACGTCAAAAATCATCGAAATCGCATAAAATTTTAAGAAAATCTAATTTCATTTCGATAATATGGATATTAAAATGAAATAGAAATTTTTGTAGGTAACATTAATATATTGACTTGTGTATCGAGTACTAAATCTGATATTAACTAGAGGTCTTCAAAGTATGAAGTGTGTTCAGAAAATACGTTATTTAAACATTATCATCATAATGACAGCCGCCATGGCGTAGTTGGTTAGACGACAAACTGGCGTCGCAGGTTCGACTCCCCCCAGTTGCAAAAACAATTCCAAAAAAGTTTTTTTCTCAATGGTGTATTTTTTATAATTTCCTTCCATATCCTCTCTTTCTCACATGCTGTGCAAGCTTTATAAAGCAGTATATTTTTTTTAAATCATCATTCCTTTTCCACAACAATGTTGTATTGGGCACTGAATTGGTACGTTCGTGTACTGAATGGGTACACGAACGAAAATAACAGAGTATCGCAGTAAATTGAACCTGAGACCTTTTGCATTGTAGGCTCACGATAATATAGATCACCAGGCGGATAAGTCATCTTCAAAGTGTGTTCAATAAAAACTAGTTTTTTTTACCCCATAACTATTTTATAAAAGTATTTTTAATATACTGATGTAGGTTTTTTTAAATAAATTTGTTTCATTTATTTATTTTCTGTCAATAAACGGATGTAGGTTAAATGCTTCCGAGGCAGCATAGAAGCATTTTCCTCTTATTTCCTCCTGTTTTATTCCGTTCCTTTGAACTTCAAACGCGTTTTCACATATTTTCTCCTTAATCAATTCAGCTTCAACGAGGTGAAAATCTATCGCCAGGTACGAGGGGGTAATTTTTCTTGACAAAGCGTTTTTCTCAACTCCGAGTGGACTCGAGGTTGACTTAATCCACACTTTGAACACCGCCTCGAGGGCACTTGGAATGAGTGATCGTCGGAGCTGAAGGTGCTGTGATATAGTATCAGCTCTGACAAGTATCGTACACTCAACATTTTACTCTGTATTGTTGCTTTTTTGATAGGTGTATTTTTCTTTTTGTAAAATATGAGCTGTTCATAATATTTTTCTACTTAGCGCTTCTTAGTTTTTTTTTCTTCAAGAATCGTACTATTTACGACAAAAGTTTGAAAATACTGCCCTTATTTCTGTTTTGTTACCTTTTTTGCGGAGTCAAGCAATTTACTTCCAAAATCAATTCTTCTTGCTCTATTAATTAAAATCTAATGTTTTCAATAAAAAAGAAAAAAATGCGTGTTTTTTTGCCTCTCAATAACGGATTTATATGATTTCATTTTTAAAGAAAAAAGTATTTGCGTTCTTGTGATTTGTTGATCAGGGTGTTGGTCATGTTCAATAATCAAATGAGATGTAGTGATTTAATATAATACTTAAATTATTTCTGAATATCAATAGGTAAAAGTAATGTCGTATTTATATTCTCTGTGCATTTGTACAATATTTTTACTGACGGATTTGTAAGTTTTTTTTCGTGCGCGAAATATAAATTATAATCGTGCGACAGACGGATTTAATTTCGAACGTTTATTTAGTAAAATGAAACCTATAGGATAAACTCTTCATATATCATTTTGTACGATTTCTTAGGAAATGATAATACTAACGCTCCACAGGATCTCCCACTTCCGGCTATGTGTTCCGGAAGTGTTTTCTTACTTGCCTTAAGTGCTATTTTCACGTGGAAAACGAGAGACCGGAAATAGCGTGGTAGAGGTCTGTAGAGGAAAGCTTTCCTCGTCAAAAGATTTTTTATGTTTTTAATTATATCGTTGAGACGTTTTTCCTTTGGTAATTAAGCTAATTTTTTAACCATATCAATGCTAAAAGTTAAATCATAGATTTTGTTTTTTTTTTCAATTAACACATTTGATTCTTCTTCTTCTCAGTCGTTTGTTCTTGACGAAGCTGTCGTGGTCAGATTATCGGGAGAAAAGCACGTCGTTAGAATCAGCTTCTTTCTTCAGCGCTGATGAAGGCCTTCGAAGAGAGACGCCAGTAGCTTCTGTCACTCAGCCTGTCTATCATGTAGGAATTTTTCCATTTAATAAAATGACTAAAATAATAAATTTCCTGGCTGATTAGATTTTTTTTTAATGAACCCTTATCGCCCTGAGTGTAATACTAATGTATGGTGGAGAGGGTTCAGAAGAAATTTCTTCGGTTTCTCTACATGAGGGAGTGCGGATATTATCCATGGCTTTATCCCACTGAGTTTCTCCAGGGTATCCTTGGTTACAGCAGTTTGAAGACTAGAAGGAATGTGTATTTAACAACGCACTTCTTTCGATTGTTGCGCGGTATTATTGACAACCCTGAAATTATGCGGAGCATTAGCTTTTATGTTCCTGATAATTACCTTAGACAGCGTCAACATAGACTGTTTCACATTCCAATATACAAGACCAACCTGCCAATGGTTATGCCTGTTGGAAGGGCTATCTCTATGTTGAACAATATCACTTTGGACATTGACATTTTTCACGTCTTTGAGGGAGTTTTTCGTTACAAGATTCTCTTACTTTTTTAACATATTATTCTTTGGATATTATGCATACTAATGTGTTTTTTTTTTAAATACCTAATTTTACCTAATTATTACTATATGTATGAATTAAGATATTTTATTTTTTAATGTACATATATATGAATAAATAAATGATAAATAAAAAAAAAATACTTTCCTGATAACAATGATATATATCGTCACTTAAGCGGCAACATGACCTATCAAATTTTTTGCACTTTACAGGAAAGACAAAAAACTGAATAAGGTATACGTAATGTTGTCTAGAAAAAAATTATATGTCATGTTAATATGAGTCGATTTGTGGCGCCTCTAGTGGGAGTTTGTCAAAACTGAGTATGCAGGTCGATTCAGAAGGCTACAAAGCTTTTTACATACTTATCTCAATCTGGTAAAAACCTGAGATTGGTCATGTTGCCGCTTAAGCGACAATATACTGTATACGATTTTCTCCGTTTGATAATATAATCATCAAATAGAGATAGGAATATATTTTTGTATCGTTTATGCTTTGCGTACCCCACGTAGAACTTTTAGTTCACCTACTGTCTACTGTTTTCTACCCGGTTTATGTACCTATTGCTTTTCCGCATTATTTTGTCTCCCGGCTCTCAAAGCCAGCGGCGGTTTACCTCCTCGCGCGTTATGTTATTCTTTTGCTTTATGCGGAAAAATCCGCTCAAATGCAATTGTGCCCGGCGCCGTAACGAGACCCCTCCCGCGTAACGGGAGACACACAGAGGGAATAACGCGAAGTATCCCTACCTCGAGCCACCTCCTGCTCGTCTTCCGCCCACTCCTCCGCTCCTGGTATCTAACGTGGAACTGTGTGGCCGTCAATCGAACCGTTAAGTGCAAATTATAGCCTCCAGAGATGTGTCGACTGGCTCTCGGGTCGGATTTAGAGCCGGGCGGGCGGAAAAGGGATGATAATAAAACACCCAATCCTTTTTGGATGAAGACGAACGTCGAATTCAGAAAATTACTCCCATACTTCTTAATTTCTTTACAACTTAAGGAATATATCAATAGAAATATGTATATTGTTTATATATCGTTTTATGTTTATTTTGTGTCAGTTGTATTTTTTTTAACCTAATCCGTTTCCCCCTCTCCTCCCTCAACTCTTCCTTCCTTAGTCACTACTGTCACTTAGTCATGTGTACGTTAAATGTATAAAATATTTAACTTTACATTCACATGTCTTAAGTGGCGTTTACACAAAGAAAACATAATATCGTTCTGTCCCGGCATCGAACCTATTGTCCTCGTGTGAACAAAAATTTGGGGAACAAAACAATGGACCAAATCATTGTCCCAAATATAGACGAGCAGGCTACCTCGCAGGACAATGAATTACCCCCATCACCGCGTGCGGCAGCATTGTCCTCATATGTACGCACAATGCCGGACAATACGACAGTAGACATTTGTTCAGCGCGTACGTGTCGCTCCCGCGATTTTTTCCCGCGTGCCTTTTTATTATTTAGTTTGGCCTCTAACATTGAGGAAATTCAGTACTACGGGAAATTACATACATAAAAGTTTTCTTACGCGTGGTAAAATTTATAGCATTAAATTATGCGGCAAAGTTTCTTGAAAATGTTAAAAAAAAAAAAGGAAATGAACTACTTTGAACGACGTCGCTAGTTCTCCAAAATCAACCAATGAAAGAGTGTTGTGATAGATTTCCGGTTACCGGGTAGCCCAGTTTTCAATCAGCAAAACTCGCCGGAGAGAACTTGTCATATCTCACGCGGAGTAATTTCAAATTTAAAAAAAAAAAACATAGCGTAAACTTTAAAATATCATAGCGCTGATAATCCGATACAAACAAAAATATCTGGCTTAGTTTTATAGTATTTTGACAAATAAATAAATATAAACAAAATCTCTGAACTTCCTCATTCCAATACGTGAAATCCAGTCTTTTGTCTACTACAAACATTAAGGCAAACTTAAATATTAAAATAATGCTCGTATAGTGGTTTATAAATATTTGTGTGTACAGCTGTGTATTCTGAACCGTGGTTCTAGTTATTACTCCCCCGTAAGCGTAACATTCACCTATTTCCCTAAAACGGCCGACCACTTTCCGCTTTCATATCTCTTCCTATTTATGTATCCTTTATTTCAAATAAAATCTCTTGTTTCATTTTGCCCGCGAATCTCCGCGTTAGCTCGTTCAATGATAATAATATAGCGCTTTCAGTTACACACTTTCGACCTTTTTATCGCTTTGGAACTTAATTTTGCTTTGCTGTACAATTTACATTCTACAAAACACTTTTTAATCTTTTACACTCCGTAACAAATTTAGCACACTTAGCGATGTGTAGAAGCTTTACTGTGTTATCGCCTATTATGGTCAGAAATTTGAATAGGAAATTCAATCCAGCAGAAAGTGATTGCGCTTAGTTTATTTACAAAGGATTAAGCTCAAATTGAAATGGTTTTAACTGAAATGAATGTGCAAACTGGATTGTATTGCGTGTTTGCGGTGCTTTCCGCGATCGTTATTTTGGTTAGGGGGAATGTGCCACGTATAACAATTTGCATTACCTATTGGGTATGCTGGGGAATAACCACTCTACTTCGACCCTTAATGGAACAACCTCACAATAATGCCTCGAGTGAGCTTTCAATGAGATTGGTGAAATACGCAATTGTATTTCAGTCGCGCAACGATTCCTCGAATTACCAGAAAGCTCTCGAAAATGTTCAATGTCTTCATCCTCTGTAAAGAAGGCGTTGGGATTTGCCCCCACTCCCCCGAGCGCCGCTGTTGGCTTAGAATTTTAAAACACTCCCTCATCGGCTTCTCGCATTTGTGAATGTTTTTTCACAGTCGCAAAACGATCGATTTCGAAATGGGTCCTTTTTTAAATCCGGCTTTCCATTGTTAAAAAAAAACGCTTTTTCCTTTATTTCTTTCAGCTTCATCGCTTTTTGCAATATTTGATTGCGAAAATATTTACTATCCGCGAAATTGTCTCGGTGTTGTTTTTACTTTAGACATTGTTTAAAAAAA
Organism: Micrasema longulum; assembly: GCF_059751315.1. NCBI lineage: Eukaryota > Metazoa > Arthropoda > Insecta > Trichoptera > Brachycentridae > Micrasema > Micrasema longulum. Next base: position 26,346 of record NW_028279549.1, on the reverse strand, counting down.
CTTTATATTTTGTAGTTTCGTTTACTTTATAACTTTCCGCATCAATAATAATACCTGAAAGTCTTATTTACGCCTTAGAAAAGTCTTTTAAGCTCGTCGAGTGAAGGTGGTGAGTTGTGAGATGTCGGATTAGCGGCCAACGGACCGCGAGAGGTGGGAGATGAGAAAACTTTGGTATCATAACTAGTACCCCCCCCCCCCCCCCCCGCTGCGCTGTACTATCGGGAAACTGAAGGGACTGTGTAGCTACAGTGTACAGTTATGTGCAAACCTCCCAGTAAATCTAATACAAGAGCGCGCCGAGACGACACTCTGTAATCAAAGTTGAAAAACTAAACTCGTATTCGGAAAGTTCGAAAAGATTCCTATTCGATATAATTAATAGTTTTACGAACAATAACCATAATTTTGCCGTGTTTTTGTCTTACTTTCAGAAACAATTATGTTTTAATCGTTTCAATAATGTATTAATAGTTCAATTATTTGAATACGATAAATTATAATATCTACACAGCACACTTAGCGTTTTAATAAAATTATCGGGGTTTACTTTTTAAACGAGTCAACATTTCCAAAAGATTTCCCTTTACTGCGTCTTTATGCAAATTTGCCCAAAACAAATTTGCCGAAACAATTATGTAAATCTTCCCCGAGACGGGCATGTATTTCTTCTGCTATTCAAACGTCTCGTCCGAAAGAAAATTACGTCAATCAAGTTTGAGTTGAACTGTTTTACTGAAAAAAGTGGTTTTTGTCCCTCATCCCCCCGCGCTTTTTCCGATACCAGCGCAGCGCTGGAAAACTCGTTATAATCACAGTTCTATCAAATTACTTTTCCTTTTTTCTCATCTTGTAGGGCACGCTTTCTTTCTTCCTTTTTGCGTTTGTTTTGATACACGAGTATCTGTTGAATTATTACTCCTTTTTGCATCAAACTAAAACCGTCGACCGACCCACGTCATATCAACACCTGAAGTAGAACGATATCTTCCTTCCACACAGTGCAGTGTCAGGATTCCCACTCTTCGTCCTCGCTCCCCTCAGCCCTCAGCCCTCAGCTTGTCCCCAACCTCCAGCACAGATTTGATATATTTCCCGCCTTTGATTGACGGCGCCCCCTGGTTGAATAATGCGCCCGTCTCAGCCCGAATAAGAACACGAATTTTAAAATGTAACGGATAAAAAATAACACCGCGGGGGCGAGAGAGACTCAAGAAGTGTGGAAAATAATTGGGGATAATAAATTACAATTGTGTTTTATATTGCAAAAATGAGTTTTTTACTTTGCTATTAATACAAAATTGTTGCAAATACACAATGATCTGTTTTTATTTGAACATTGAAAATTATGTTTGAATTAATTGATTGTATGTGTAAACGTGCTTACTTCGGTTCAACAGTTATATTTTTAGGCACTGTAGATCTCGGTTGTTTTGCTTATTCTTTATTGACACACTAGCATTTTCGCCTAAGTAGATATTTTTAAGACGTGTGACTGATTTTTTTATTAATATCATTAATTATGGAGTTTTCTCAAAAAAAATTCTCAAAACAAAAACAAAAACATTTTCATATTTTTTTATCTAGTGCCAACTGATATATAGAAACAACGCCGCTAAATTTGATATTCGGTGTTATTTTTTTATTGTTTGCATTTTTACTACCCACCTGGGTGTAATTCACCCAGGTTTTTTATATGCGTATTTGAGAACGGGTATCTTTAGTCTCCAATTATTTAGCATCGGTGTTCTCGTCTTGTCCAACGTGGATGTTTGCAGAACTAGATTGTCGTATTCTGGTAATGACCCGATGCCGAATAATGGCCAGGAATGTCGGACTGCTCCGCCGAGACAATGCATCGTCGGTCGCGTTCCTGACATATTTGGCCCTGGCTCGCACGAGCGTGTTACGTGCATCCGACGGGCGTTCTTGAGGTGCTCTGAACAACTAGTTGTCGTACGGCAAACTGAATGTTTTATTATAGCGACATAATCTACTTAATTCAATTGTAAAGACGATCAACAAATAGAAGAAATTAATCGCCATTTACGGACTTCGCTACACAATAAAAAAATCGTAAAATTTATATTTGAAGCACTAACTTTTTTGGTTATTCATTATATAATTAAAATATAAACACTTTGTTTTTAACCGCCTATTAGTGTTATTATTTTATTCAATTAAATAGGCTTATGGCTTTCGTATTGTTATTTGTTAACTAAATAGGTTGCCGCCTCGTGGTCTAATGACCAGCGCTTTTGCTTGCCATACAAGAAGTCTCAGGCACGATTCCTCTTTTTATGCTAGAATATTCTATAGTCTCTGGACTGGCACCTGCATATTAATAATGAGTGTATCGACTCATAACTAATTTATTGAATTACAATTGAACTATCCTTTAAAATATACTTTTTTTATTGTTTTACAATTCCACGTTTATAAGTTTACACCTCAATTATTTTCTTGTAGCAAGAAAATAATTCAAAGAGAAATAAATAAACATACAATAATTACAATAGTAATTAGTGGTTTATATTTTAAACAGTTCGGAGTTATTCACGAAGAAAGGGAGTCGTTGAAAATCGTTGTAACGTGCGAATTATGTCTTATTTTGCTCGCGATTTCTGTTTTTTTTGGACTATGATCCTAACTTGTGTATTTATAATTATTATTTGTTTTCGTTTCTTTAAACAAACGAATTTGTTGCTCACTCATTTTTTTGTGTACATTTTGGAGTAAACACGGCGTGATTATTTCATCTATCATCACGGCAAAATACCCGATAATTTTCTGACTTATCCGGTGAATTCCTTGACATTTTACTAAAAAATTGCACTAAAAAATAACGAAAAGATATTGCGGCATGTCTCGTACGAATTTTATCGAAAAATCATCTGTTGAACATTGATAGATTTTACATATCCCTATTTATTATCCAGTGATTTGTTTTGAATGATTTGTGCTTAAGCAATGATAAAAATATATAATACAGTGTCAAAAAAATATCGCCTTTACGATAAATTTACATTTTTAAGAGGAAACATTGTCTGACTTTTCTTTATTCAAACGTGTTCCCGTATTTTCTCTCTGGATTATGGCACTATAGCAGTGACTTGGCACTTTCTTAATATTTACTATTAGCGTGTTACTTTCGTTTTGATTTTTTGCTAAATTGTTTCTTATGGGAGCTAGGACCAGCCAAAAACTTATAGAAGCGCCCAGTTTTATCTGGCGTCTTCGAACGTACGGTAGACAAATATGATAAATAATTTTGAAAAACGGAAAAAATACCGACATAGGGAATTTCATTCTGATACTGTTTCTCAAAAAAAATATCCCTTCAGTTTCGTGGTGCGGAAAACAGGACAACGAAACGTCAGTTTTGTTGATTTTAGTTGGGCATAATCAGTCACACGCACAGTATCGAAGAGGCATTTGCGAGATAATGACAGAAAAATAAATACCTGCCCATCGAAATTATCCGGCATCGCATATACTCTTAATGAACAAAATCGTACACCTTCCAACATTTCTATAAGTTTCTCAATTAGCACTCGCGTAGTTCTCAAAAAAATCTTGTTGCAAAGAGGATGGAATGACGAATTTATCTATCCTGACCCCCACTAGCTTTATCTACATTCACAATTTCGCCATACCCGCCTTACCATGACCAGACCAGAAATGTTAGTTGGTTTTATCATACCAAGTCAAGTTACCAATCACTCTCACCACATATTATAGTTTAACCAGTCTTGCGTCATCCATTCGTTCTACATGACCAAACCATCTAGTGATCCTTTCTTAATCGTATCAACCTACTGAAAGTAGGCTAATGTGAAATGAAAAGAGATAGAGAGATGAGTAGTTAAAAGGGTGTGAGGAAAGGTTTGTTATAATATTTCGTTTTATAAATAATAAAAACATGAATTTATATTTCGCGTAACGAGTTTGTTTTGATAAAGCTTGTAAAGCAAAACGTTATTTCATTAGAGGAGTTAAACAATAATTTATTTATTTATGTTTTTCTTTTCTTTCATTTTTTTCTGTATATATTTTTTTGTGTACTTTTTTAATATAAAGTATTTACCTAAGTAGTAGTTGAAATTTTATAAAATATCGTTTCGTGTTATTCAAAGTTTTTTAAATTTCTTTATTAATTTGTATTTCTTTCTTAGTTTTTTTTTTACAGGATGAAAATATTTCTATCACCATTTTTTTTTTTTTATCAATATTTTTATAACTGTAAATATAGTATTTATACTGCTTTACTTTTCACACTTATTAATTTGTAAATAACTGTTCAGTAATAATTTGTTTCAAATGCTATCTTTTACTTATAATTCTACGCACATTTATGCATATTAGTGTGTTTGCAACTAATATGTAAAAGGCACTAAGTGTCGTTTATTTTAATAAATAAGTAAAATAATAATCTATCGAACTTAAAAGTACTCTCTCATATTGACATTTTTCTCTATTCCAATTAGAAAAATAATTAAAAAATGCTTTCTTTATGCTAGTTATTTAATAATAAAAAGTCCGGTTTTCAATGCAGTGGAAAATCTTAATTATTATTTGAACCACCCATAAAAACGTAAAAAAGTATCTTTATATAACTGAAACCTTCTACGTCTTCTGGTTATTTATGAAGTTCCCCGGGAAAATTCTCGTTTGTTTTTAGATTTATGATCAAGTCTCATTTTATAATGAAAAAATGTTGATCATACAACCAACAGCATTTAACGTTAGCAGTTTGGATTTTGCCTCTTTATTTATTATTTTTAGCATAATGAATGGTAGAGTTAAAGAATTCTTTCTTTTGTATGTAGTGTATGTAAATTTATATTTTTTTATTTATTTATACTCACTTATTCACAAATAACAGTATCAGGTAAAAACAAAAAATGTATTATTTTCGATTATATTTTAAAATTTACTTAAACCGCATGTTAAGTTTTCGAGTAGAATAAAAAAAATATATTAACTAAAGCCATAATTCGATTTTAAAAGTTGAGATTATCATTTAAATGTTTCACTTATTGATCCCGTTGATTGTAGATATTAAATTAATATTAAAATGCGCATTTTCAAACACTTATTTGTCTCTTATACTTAGCAGTTTTTGCATTTCATATTAATTAAACCTTATTTTATATATCAGCTTTAGTATTTTATATATTTTTGACAAGTGTGTAATAATATACACACGCATGTCCACCCTAGTTCCATTCTAACACCCACTCGCTCACACTTACACTCACAGAAACACACTAACCTTCACAACTAATTTCTAAAACATATTTTACAAATGCGAAGAAAACGATTAATGTATATTTTATGTATTTCGGTGGGTATCTGTCATTAGTTTTGTTATCTGTATATGTTGTTTGTTATAATTTTTCACATGTATAACTGTGGTTATCTCCAATAAATAAAACTATTTTAAAAATACGAATTTCCTCATTGATAACGGTCGAAGGTTAGTAAAATGTTGGAATAATTGCAGATATTAGAGAAATATAACAAAGATGAAATCTCTTATTAATGTAATTACATATTTGCAACCGGAAGTAGCTATGTTGGTGATTTTATGTCCAATATTGGGTTGGGTAGGTAATGAACTTTCTCAGTTTGACCGAAGACGCAGTTTTCTGAACAATTTTCCTCCCTAACGTCTTTATAATAAAATCGATTATTGATGAGGGTAAACTTCATTGTATTGTTTTATTTTGTTCCACTTCCTTGGACGTTTTGTTCTGCCGTGACCAGAATACGTTTAGCAACAAAGAATGCCCCTCTCGCAACTGGAAAAACAACATAAATACTACCACAATGGCGAAAGACCAAACCTTTTGTATTGTAACGCTTATACGATATATGTGTTTGGAATTTCCTTTTACCCCCGTAAATTGTACTTTTATAAGCATCAGTTTCATAGTTTATCTTTTCGGGATGTTAACAATATTTTCTTACTATTTTGATTGGTTTTGTATTGATGTATTTTGAATTCCTTAAAACGTATTTTCTATAATTAAAATTAATATGGAAACACTTAATTGCTTTAAATGTAAATTTTATACATATTTTGTAATTTTGCATACTAGAATCATACTTTTATTATAAGAAAAATGCGTTATTTAGTTTTCACCGCATTTTAATTATAATTTTATATGATTTCACCAATGGTAAAAATTTGTAATTGAAATGCAGTTTCATTAAGAAACTTCAGTGGAGAAACTCAATTTTGCCACGTATTATTGCAATCAAAAGAATAAAAAAGTACTTAATATCGGAACCTTCTACCTCTTTGCTATTCTTTTTTCTCAAATTGAACGGTTCGGGTTGGTAGTAAGTATATATATAATATACATATATTAAATATAAATAAATATTACATTATATATTTTTTATAAATAACAAAAAAAGTAAAAACCTGTTATCTATTTGGAAGTATAATTTAAAGAATCTGGCAGTTATTTTTCATTACACCACAACAAACCAAGAAACCCAATAATGGTGATTAATTACTTTTCATTTGTACTTAAAGATTTCAATAAATAATTTAAAAATTTATTTGAACACATTACAACCTGCTCTGAAATAGTCACATGTGATAATTGTAATCTCACCAAGAATTGAACTCGAGCTTGAGACAAGCGTCTTAGACATTACGCAAGTGGGTCAACCTAGTTTGTATTCATCCCGCCACCATTTTCCTATCCGCCCCCTAGTTAATGAGAATCGGAACTTTACTTGACCTTGATAATTTGATATATAAAGGCAAGATGAACAAGTCTTACCCTTCAAATCCAGTCCAGGGACTATGAAATACTATTACCGTGAAACGCTGTTTTCTTGCTGGGAATCGAACCCGCGACTTCGGTATTGTAGGCACAAACTCTAATCATCCACTAGGCGGACTAATTTCCACTCGGTTTCCTTTTAAAGATTTTTACCTGATTCATAACATTGGAACGTAAATGCCGCGAATCTCGTTCATCTGTTACAGGGAGGTGAGGTGGTCAATCTTACGCTTCAGGTGTTAGTCTAGGGGCAGAGAAATATTGCAGTAAAAGTCCTTTTTTTTAAGGAAAAAGATAAATACTTTAGTTCTTATTATTTACTCAAATATTTCAATTTTCAGACCAATTCCTATTAGCCGTAAATAGATTGTCCTGGAAAAATGGAAATCGAGTTGTGGTAAGGTGGGATTTGAACCTCGTACCTTTGGCCCGTGAGTCCACAATGCTATCACTGGACCACAACCACATTCCTCTCATACCCAAAACCGTTATAAAAACCGTGGGTCTTCCTATCGGTTTCACTCACACAAAAGAGCGACGTTTATTTTAATTTAGCTCCACTACTTTTCACCTCCCCTTTCACTGTGGTTTGGCAAATTATATGGAGAGCCTTTGTCTGATATTATCATTTATCCTCATGAACATACTGCAAACACGAATGGTCGCAAAAACAGTATTTACTGGTATCACAATAGTCCATGTCCATTATAGTAATTTTATAAATTTAATAATTGTAAATAAGATTTCAATTATCGTTATTTTTAAATTTGCTAACTCAAACGCCCTTCATGTAAGTCATCAAAAGATAAGATTAGATCTCATAATCATGCATGTGGCATCGCTTACTTAAAGGTTTTTAACTACATCAATTTAATTAAGGAATTTTTTCATATTTTTATTTCCTTTTTTATTTACTATAAAAAAAATATCATGTGATCTACAGAATATTTTATTTTCTCTTTCTTATGTTACACAAAAATATTATAACTGTCTATTTATTATTGGAGCAAACATTTATTAACATTTTCTTGTATACCCACGAACAGGCCATGCCTTTGTGGGATTTTTTTGTTCACTATTTTTACTATTAATATGTATTTCATTGGTATGTAATTATCCTTTATTTTTTTAATACTCTTATGTATATTTTTGAAAAAACAAAAATTAAAATAATAAAAAAAAAAATTAAAAAAATAAAGTCAAAGTGAAAGGATTGTTAGTAGGAAGTAGGTAGGTACTACCTTTGACAATTTCAACACTAAGGGTTAGCAACACTACTTCTCTTTGAAGGAAAAGCGAAATAGTGCAGTGTAAAACTACTTTTTAAACAAATATTTCATCTCGACCTTCCCAGAAAAAGATCCCGTGACCTCCAGCATGGAATGCGAACGCCCCGACCACTACGAGGCTTACTTTTCTCCACTCGATTTCCTTTCTAGGAATATTTACCTGAGATCAGTCATCGAGTCATAAACATTCCCTTAGAATTCTGGTTCTATCTCAAACACAGTACTGTTTTATTGAATTTGCCCGGGCACGCGGGGTAGTTATGTAAAATTGTTAAAAAAAAAATTTTAAAACATTAATTTAACAATGGGTAACCTAATTGAGAGGGTTAAAAGCATAAAACGCGTCTATCCGTGATCAATGTTTTTGAGAAGACCAACAAAACCAGTAGTGAAAAGACTATTTATTACATAGAACTTAAAATTAATAGTATTTTCGCTACTTGAAGTACCATACACAAGTTGCACTTTGAACTTAAAAGAAATAGACTTTTCGCTACTAGTTTTATTGGTCATCCCAAAAACAGCGTTCATGGACAGTGGCATTTTTGCTTTTAACTACCTCAATTATGCTATTCGTTTTCCGAATTTTCTATATGGCCTTTTTATTTACTAGGCGCAGAGGGTGATGCGCGGGGGAAGAGTGATTGTCTTGGTTACGATTTTTAAAAGTATTTTTTTGTAGTGTATCTTTTAATAAAATTAAGGCACAATAGATAGTAAACATTTTTTTTACACCCCGATTTAATTTTTATGCGAGGAAACCTATCCACCATAGTTCTTGTTTTAGAATACTTTTTTGCACGTTTCCGGTGTATAATTGGTGTGTTATTTGTATTATTTATTTTTAAATTCGCCCTGCGACTGGCAACCATCCTCATGTCCCTCATACTTACATACTGCCATAACACTTCCGTACCTTAACTTCATTATACGCCGCTCAGCTTCAATCGTATCTTAATGCCGAATCTTTGCTAGCATTTTTCCTATCTCTATTCTTCACAATACAGGGTAGATTGCGAGTATAGAGCGTAAAGGTACCCGCGTAATATTACTAGTACTAGAGACGTGGGGTCGTTATTCCCCTGTAGCTTATCTGTCACAATTCGCCATAACTAGTTTACAAAGATTCAGAAATACGGAAATTCTACCAAGTAAACATCGTCCCAAGTCTCCGTTTTTAGTGGAAACTTTTTCAAACCATGTTGTCTTAATTACATTTTAAAATCATGAATTTAAAAAAAAATGGGAGTCGCTTATTTTTAATCTTACTTATTTTGTACAAGGCTTATATTAACTGCAAACGGTATGTTCCTTCTAATTACTCTAACTATTGTGTGAGGGTCTGGTGGGATAATCGGCCGTGGCCTTGTTAAGGAACCTATCCGCATTTGCTTTAAGAAGAAGAAGCCACAGAAAACTTATTCAGGAGATGCCGGACTATTGACAAGCATCAACAGGCCTTCCGTTCCACTTTAAAAGGTTTTGGCATTTTGTGTCCTTTTTTTAATTATTTCAACCTAAAAAAATCATGCATTTATTGTATCGAATTTGGCGTTACTTTTTTATCAATATGTTTAATATTTCATTTTTATCTTCCGTACCTAATGGTGCTTAGGGCACTTCATTGATATCTACACTAACCGCAGCGTACTTAGATTATTTTGGTTATTTGCGGTCACACTAAATTAATTACAATAAATGTTTGATTTTATTTCTTTTTTTAATTTTTTTTTCTTTCTGCCAAGTAAAGAGTTAGGCGGCCAATTTGCGCAATAAAACTAACTGGTCTAAGAAGGTCGCCTCCGTGGTGTAGTGTTCAAGATGCTTGACTCGCACACGGAAGGTTCCGGGCTCGATTCCCAGTGAGAATACAAAAATTGAATGTGATTTTTCTCAAGCCTTGGTTTTCTGTGATGTAATTTATCACTGTAATTAGGCCTCCTGGCCTGTTGTGGTGCAAAAAAAGTACGAAAAATATTTTCTGGCGTTGCCTAGTATGTTGGTGAAACAATTGATAAATGTCAAGCCCGCGACATTCATAAGCCCTGTAAATGTGTAAACTTCCATAATCCCTTCTTATTTACTTTCTCTTGCGATAGATTTCAACCTTGACAAACTCCCTAAGAGTGTAATCCAACCTTTCTACAAACATTTGCACATACTCCAAATATCGTTGATTATATTATTTAATTTAAATAAATCCGACGTAAGGTTCTTAAATTATTTTTTTAATAAAACATCTTATCATACATTTAGTAGATATTATACTCTCAGGTGTTATAAAAAAAACTCATTTGGAACCATACATAAAAAGAAAAGATTTTTGTGACAATACACAATATCGTACTTAGTTAATACACTCCAAAGTAGTAAGAAAACATAATAAAAGAAACACAAAACAGAGTACTTTACACTATCTATAAAAATTTCATTAATAGCTATCACTCTCAAAAAGATTTATTTAAATTTTTTTAATTTCGACACTTTTGGTTTTGCTATTCGACTTTTCGTTTTTAAGCTCATCGGGCAGTTTATTAAATTCGGAATGGCCAATATTTTCCGGAGACTTTTTTCCGAACTTCGTTGAGCGAAATTTAGTAACAAAGATTTTTTGAGTTACGCGTGTTATGGTTGTGAATGTCATGATTAAATGTGTATTTTAAATTTGTGTGAGCAGAAAAATTTATGATATTTAACATGTCTTGGTGATTTCATCACCTTGAGAGGAAGTATTTTTGTCTGTTTTGTTGTATTTATATATTCAGGACTTATTATTTCGAAAGATATGACATTTTTATTACAACTTCATGAGTACCTACTGAGTATGAATTCAGGCAAGTGCGCAAACTTCCAACGTTCTTGTACTAGTTCTATTAAGGGCTGCCAACAGTCTGGGTTTGACCCAGAGTCTACGGGTTTGAATCCTTTATCTCCGGAGTAGACGGTGTTAATTGTAAATATTAATCATAGTATTTTTTGGCTTGGCTTGGCTTGGCTAAATAAAACCTCATATTCCTTAATTCTAGAGAAGGTGAAGAAAATACTCTGCGTCATCTGTATCTCAGGGAGTATGGATATATTCCGTGGTTTTTCCCGACTGACTTCTTACTACGAATGCTTGGCTACCAATTATTGTTGGGGAGAGGGGATATTCATTTGGGTGATCACTTTTTTTTAACTAATTGGTGGTCGCATACATAATTCTGATATTCTGAACGAATTCGGTCAATTTGTCACTGATGATAATCTTCGACAAGGGCAACACAGGTTGTTCTACCTACCACGATGCAGAACCAACCTACCAATGGTTATTTATTTATAAAGGAATGTTATGCCGGTAGGTACAACAATCGTGTTATTCAATCGAATCGCCTCGGATATCGATATATTTTATGAAAGTTGGATTTCTCTTGGGAAGGCAATTTCCAAATTGTAATATATATCTAAATTTGTTGCAACAGAGAGGGAAAAGACTTTTGAGAAAATATGAAAGTCTAGGCATTTACAGGGCTTATGACCTGTCATTGGCTGTTTTAAATGGCCTCTTTACACACTGTGTAACATATACCATTCTGCCTATGTAATATCCACATTTCCTCAACTCTTCATCTGTTGACTTTTGTAATATTTATGTTCATTTTACATGACTTTTTTTTCTCTTTCCTATTTAATCAATCTGTTTTGTATATTTTGTATTGAGAACGAATTGGATACTATGTAATGTTCTCAATGTAAATAAAATGAATAAATTAAGTGAAATGAATACTTGCTGAGAATTGTTAAAGTTTTTGAAAAAACCAAAGCTCAAAAAGTTGCTAAAGAATCACATAAAAATAAAAATTATGGTTACACATGGTTGAAAAGGTTTCAGAATTCCATTTTTTTTTTCAAATTCAATTTTTGTTCTTCTTATCAACGTTCATTATTAATTGTGATTATGCAGCTTAGAAAAAATAATGTGATAAAGCCATTTTAACTGAATGCCGTTTTACTCGCGTTTAGTGTGTGAAAAAAAAACTGACGAATCTCTCTTTACAATAAAAATTTCAGCCCTTTTGACAGATGGAAGAATTTAAGAAGTGTGGATATATATATGTAAATATTCAGGCAAAATATTTCATATTGCACTGTGCAAAGTAGCCACTTAAATCAGCCAATGATAGATCGTAATCCCTGTACATACCTAGATTTCTATATTTCTGTCTTTAAAATGTTCTATACATCTGTTTTTATTTGTTAATTAATATTTTATTTAATAAAAATAGCGATTTCTCGAAATCACCGCGCCGGCCTTTTTTGAAAGGTGGCAGCCCTTGTCCTATTACGTAAATTGAAGAGCCATTTAAAGCTCCTGAAATCTCGCCTTTTTACTAAGAAACTTTGGGAATGTTTTCCATTTCACTTGTAGGGTACTGGAAAGGGAACCAAATTCCAGAACATTCCCAGTTTGAAAGCGAAACTTTGCGGGACCCCACGGTGTTTTTAACGCGTGGGTATTAATTAATGTAATCATTATTTTTCGGAATGTAGAATAGTATACTAAAGTAATTCATTATTTATTTAAAAAATAATATTTTTTCTCATTTACCCACTCACTTGCATTATAATAAACATGTAATAATGCAGTCAGTTTTTTGAAAAAATATTTGAATGCAACTTACATAATTTCTCATTTATACCGAATTTTGTGTAATTAAGTTATTCAATTAATATACATTTTTACATCGATTTGTGTTATTATTTCACGCTTCCTAATGGAGTTAATGAACCCCATAATAATACATGCATTATATTTAATTAATAAATTGAATTACAAATTATATGCGTGTATTATGATTATTAAGGACGTGCTTATTCGATCCGATCTTTTTTTTAGATGGGAGTTGACTTTAAGAGTTAATTATTTCCTTTGTTTATTAGGTCATTATCATCCCCTCTTTTGTAGGTTGTTTAAGTAGGACCTACTGGGTACACCCAACAGTGCATAGAGCACTGCATAGGTAAACCATACGTTGGTATTTTGATATCACATGAAGATAAGGTGTTCTAAGTTTTACACTTCACTCAAGTCCAGGAACAATGAAATATTGCTGTTCAAAAAACGTTTTAAACCAACATTTCACGTCTACCGTTTCATAAATCTAACCCAGAACCTCAAGAACGGTAGGCAAACGCGTCAACCATTACACAGAGAGGTGGATTTATCTCCACTCGATTTTCGTATTCAGGATTTTTATCCTTTTTTTTATTGGAAGTTGCTTATATTTCATCATCATCATTGTTCCCTCTCCGCACCTAATGGTGCATAGGGCACTGCATTGGTACATCAATTGCAGCGTATTTTGATCATTTTTGTTACATGAAGGTAAGATGATCAGTCTTACGCTTCAGGTTCCAGTCCAGGTACTATGAAATATTCTACTGTGAAAACACCCTTTCAAATAAATATTTCACATCAACCATGTCGGGAATCGAACCCGAGGCCTCTTGCATGGCAGGCTAACGCGCTGACCATTACACCACGACGCCGACAATTTTTTTTTTGCCTTGCTTTAATGTATACACGGCTTATATTTACCGCAAAATGTATTTTCCTTCTAATTACTCTATATATAGTGTGAGTATATACTATATAGGATATAGGATTATCAGCTGTGGTCTTTTGAAGAAACTTTTCGGCATTCGGTTTAAGAAGAACAAACCACAGAAAACTCATTCAGGAGAAGCCAGTCAATTGAAAGATATCAAAAGGCCTTCCGTTCCACTTTGAAAGTGTTTGGCTTTTCAGGATTTTTACCTAGAGCAGCCGTAAAGTTGAAAACACACAATCAGGGTTCTTGTTCTATTTCACTCATAGAACTGTATTCTTCATCTGCCGAGACACAGTTTTTTTATTATAGATTATTTGAAGATTGCTTATTAGATTGCTTACTAATCTAACTATTGTGTGAGAATCTGGTGGGATTGTCAGCTGTGGCTTTGTTAAGAAACTTTGACACGTGAATTTTCTAAAATTATTTGATTATTTTCCCATTATAAAAATCCTCCTTGTTTTAGAATTTTTTTCACATTGTCACTGACCAAATACATTCAATCCTGCTATAATGATTATTATTATACTAGATTAAAAATATTTGGGTTTGTGAGTTTCGACCTGTTAATCTGGTTGGCGGTTTCAATACAAGGACCATTTTCATTACCTTTCGCATCGCGAAGTATCAGCAATCCACGTATCCATTATCACTTCCTCCTGCCGATTGCGGAACCGGGATGTGGTTGTAGAAGTACTGAGTGCATAATATATAACCAGCCACGTACAACAAGGGGAGAAGGTTGTAGCACTAGATGGCTGAACACTGAACACCCCCGCACCTTTTAATTAACAGTAGGAGAAAGGTTAATTGTGTAGATCGGAATTCCCGCTCAGAAGGAACTCTGGATTTTTCCCCACTAGGTTTTTTTCGACTTGAGTTACTACGGACGTTAGTTACTATGGTTAATCTAGACGGAGACCTCGAGTAAGCTTAAATTTTTTTTAATGTATTAAATGTTCTTTTGAATTTATTTGTGTGGCTTAAAAATTAAGAAAGGGTGGGTCTCTGAGATGGTTTGGTCACAGAACGAATGGACGACGAAAGAATGGTAAAACAAGTATATATTGCGAAAATAAACGGTAACGTGAGACGAGGACGACCAAGGAAGACCTGGCATGATCAGATAAACCAAAATCTTAAGTCTGGCCATGTCAAAAGTAGACAGAACCGAGGGGCACGTATGATATGATGTATGAATGTGGAAGAAGCTAGGAATATATGTAGTAGTAGCAGCTTAAAGATTCATTTACTTACTAAAATAAATTTAAAATTATAATAAAATATTAGAAAATATATTTTTTTAAATAATGAACTTAGTAATTTAATGATTTATGTTCAGGCGGACGAAGAATACAGTTCTTTTCTAAATAAAACCAGAATCCTAGACAAATGTTTTCGACTCTAAAGAAATCGAGTAAAGATATCTCCAACTCGTTATGTAGTAATTCGTTCGTTCGCCTTCTATTCTTGAGGTCCCGGGTTCGATTCCTGGTGGAGTGGACGTGAATTATTGATTTTGAAGTTTGTTTAAACCGCAGTATTTTTACTGTTCCTGGACTGGAATCGTAAAACTTTAAATACCTTACCTTCATGTGATGATCGAAATACACTGCATTTGATTTACCATTGCAGTGCCCTATGCACCATTGAGTGTGGAAAGGGGAATAATGATGAATGAAATAAATGTTGCTTATTTTTTGTTATAATAAACGGGCATATAATAGCTGGAAGCTGTTGAATTAAAACATGAGCATAAACGTATTTGCCTAAAAAATAACATGTTTTTGTCGTTTTTATTTTATTTAGGCTATTTATCTTTGACTTTTTATTTTTAAATGGGTGACTTAATATTTTTCCTGTCTTTAATTTTAACAAACAACTTTAACTTAAGTTAACTTAATCCGTTATAAAAATCTTAAAGGGCTTTCGCTATTGAGGCTCTCACAATCCTTCACTCTCAAATGATAATTTATTAAAAATTTTCTTTTCATTTTAAAGGATTTAGTTTATTGCCTTATGTAAGACGATATTTTGCTTTTCTTCTGAGGGATACAGTAAAAATGTGATATTAACTCATTTGATTTGCTCACATCTTTTTCTTTTTAAATGCTTTTGATAATCCATATGTTTGATATAAAGTCAAGCCATTGGATTTACTATAATTTTCTGTAAATTTCCCGTCCAGTGATTTTTCAGTACGGATGGGGTTGCTATCGGTCGTGTCGGCTACTAATTGGCCGCGCTTCCGCGCACCAAGGGGCGAACGATTATATTATCATCCTTGTATTCAATAATTTGAAAAATAATTGTATATTGCCATAAATTTTTGAGTGAATATTGATGAATATAATATTTGAGTTAGTAATTTATAAAAATTATTACTATAATTTAATTAAAAGTATGAATAATAGTCAACAAAAATGCACTTAAAAAAAAAATACAGACATAAGAAAAAAACATTAATACACGTTTAAGAAATACATAAAATAATAATAAAAATATAAATTGTTTTTACCCAACAGACCTAAATTATTTTATTGTTTTTATAAATTAAAGAAAATAGATTATTAAACAGTGTATTTGTGTTAATTTTTTTGTTTTTGTACATAAAATTGTATTTAACCTGTATTTTAAAACACATCATCTTTTGTGTAATGAAACTCGACGTTACAGCAACTTCTCCAGAGGTTTTAATAAAATTCTTTTAATAGTTAAATAAAATTGAGATAAAAAAAGACTATAGGTATTATTCTGAATTTTTCATTTTTGAAACCGTTAGTACTCACTATTTCTGTGGTTTGTCAGACTTCGTATTTTTCTTACTAACGTGTCAATTATAATATATATACATATCCTACACACATGCGTAAGTGATAATGTTTTTTTATTTACATTAATTATTAAAAGTTTAGTTTTTTTATAACTCCACAAAATGGCTGAATTCTGCTGTAATATTGCAATTTACGGCATTGGCCCTTTTTAAATTCAAGCCACAGATTTATCCTAATTTTTAAAATAAATAAGACATTAAAAAGTGCTGTTGCCTGGTCTTCTAATGAAGTAAAATTATTTAATTTTAGAATGATATACACCCGTTTGCCCCATAGTGCGTCGCCCTGGTTTAGGGTGAATAGTGCTGACTGTAGTTAATAGGTGTCGCCGAACATTGATTCATTCACCCCTTTTTCCTTTACTCCAAAGAAGATTAAAATCCTCTGCTTTTCTCGGATTTCTTCTTGCTTTAATGTTTCATGTAGTAAAAATGCAACCTTACCCCGATTTCAACACATTTATTGATAATATTATTACCAAAAATTAACCATTTTTGTTTCTTTTATGTATGTTTATAGTTAATTTTTTATCAGTCTCTAACCGTACAGCCTAGGCTGTTAAAATGAACATTTCCATCACCCTCGCTTGTACCTACCTGAAGCGTAAGACTGATATTTGCATATTCATACTCTTATTATACTCTTAGATACGCTGGGATTGGTGAACCAAATTCTAGGCATCATAAAGTGCTCAAGTTATACATGATTATGTTTGTACTTGATTTATTTAGGAAGGCCATCAGACATCAGTTTTTTTATGATTCAAATATTACATAGTAAAATAAATAAAAGTACGGTTTTCTTATAATTAGCACATTGAAAATCTATGTTTCAAATTTATTGCATGAGACAGGTAAAACACCTTTGAGAATGTAATATGAAAGTCTAAGCATTTTAGGGCTTACGACCTGTCATTGGATGGTTAAAGTGACCACTTTTCACACTATGTAATATTCACCATTTTGCATACGTATAAACATCGTCTGTTGACCTTTGTGAACTAAAAGAGCTGAGACCTTTATTGGTGTGGGTGAGATTCATCTGGCTGAATTATTTCACCTACTAGGCAACGCCTGAAAATACTTTTCAATTTTTATACCTGTTCGTTAAGTCAACAATAATTTTGCAATAAATTTCAATCTTAACAACTCCCTAGGGAGTGAAGCTCAGACTTTTTCTATTTTTTTTTATAAAAGAGAAATACTCGAGTTCTTATTACTAACTCAAATATCTAAATTTTCAGACCATTTCCCAATAGTCATAAATAACTTATGCTGGAAAAATGGAAATCGAGTTGTAGTAAAGTGGTATTTGAACTTCGGACCGTTGGCCCGTTTATCCACAATACTACCACGAGACCACAACGCAGTTCTTGTCTATAAACATTTGGGCATACAAAATATTGTAAACAATTTTTTTTTTTTTTTTTTAATTTATTTTATTAACATTATTATACATTTTTACAATTTTAACATTTCGATTTTCATATTTTTACTAAAACTAAAATTCCACCATTTAACAAACCATAAATAAAGATATTATACGAGTGCCACGGGACAAATACCTCGTAAAAACCTAATAAACTTCTGTTAAAATGTTTAGTATCTACCTACTTACCTGGCTCACTGGGTTTGTCTGTTTCAATAAAGAAATTTAACATTCAAAATATTATTTTGATTACATGTTTTTTTATAAAAAATAAACCTCGTTGTTTTCATTTTAGCTAAAAATATATTTTTTGGTTATCGCGAATGCATTATGTATAAAAATAACCTCTGACCTTATGATACGCCAATATTATTGCTCCTTAGCTTGTACATCTCATTTGAAATTCATTAAACAGTATTAAAATATTATACCTCTTATCATAATACTGAGTAACATTTCTTAAATAAACTTTTTTTAGAGTTTTTTTCTTAGAAATTTTCATATTTCAAAAAACACATTTCACTTATCGGTGATATTTGAACATATTAAAAAAATAGCACAAGTCAACAATAAGAATGAAAGGAATGCTGTTTGTCATATTTAATCAAACAGCCTTTTTGTTTTTTTGCTTACTTGCATGTGAAACAAAATAATTCTAAAACATTCAAAATAGTTCAAGAAATTTCTTGGTGAAAGTTCATTGTAGTTAATAAAATATTTTTTTTAAATATTTATTATATAATAGTTATTTAACAGATTGCCACTTAAATCCACTTATTTTGATGGACCAACAACCGGTTTCAAGGCTCTCAAGTAATATAGAAATTGGCGCATAAATAGAACATAATATAATTATTTCCTAAAAACACCTTTCACATCTTTTACAAAATAACCTATCCCCCACACATATTTTAATTTCACGGCCTACATATTTTATATAGAGTAAAGTTTTAAAAAAACATACCAATTTGACTTTGTTGCGAGAGCGATAAAATCAGTTATTGGTCGATCAAAAGTAGATTAAAGTGTCAACCTGACATTTGCTATGTTTTAAAAACAAGTGATCATGTTTTTGAGGTAAATTTTGAAGTTACATAAATACTTATCCTTAAAAATGTTCACACTGAACTAATAAATATATTACAACGGAGATGAAGATCATTTTAGTGAAGGGAATATAGAAGTCTAGGCATCTACATCTAGTGTTCTCTTTCTGAGCACTGAAAATCAACATTATGTCATGCAGAAAGCTCAGAATAGGAGAATGAGGACAAATTTCAACATCATGTTTACTTTACTGATCATGCTTTCGGTAAAGCAAAAAGTAATTTTAAATACTTAAGTGTTAATATTTAAATTGAAAAAAAATACTGTCCGATACATGTCTTGTGATGTTCAGCGTAATAATAAAAATCATCGCTATCCTACGAGGAGAGGTGAAGGTTTCAGACTCCCCAAAACAAAAATCCTGGCAACTCAAAACAATATGTATCATAAAGGACTTAAGTTGTTCAATAAGTTGTCAAAAGCGATTTGGGATGCTGGGTCTATCGCATCGTTTCGGGGGATGGCGATGATTTTTGTTAAAATCAAACTTCCATATAGGCATTAGAAAGCGTCTGGATTTTATAACAATGTTTTGTTTTTGAAATTATTTTTGTATATACATAGGTATATCGTTTATTAGTTAAGGTATAACTAGGTGTTCAAATTTTATTTGTAAAAGTATCTAAAATAAATACATTACATTAAGTGGCCACTTTACACACTGTGTAACATTCACCATTCTGACTTTATTTACACATCTACATTATATTCCTTCAATTCTTTTATCTTTTGATGTTTGTTCTGTTAAAGAGCTGAAACTTTTATTGATGCGGGCGAGATTCGTTTGATTGAATTTTTTCACCTACATACTGGGCAACGCCTGAAAATATTGTTTAATTTTTCTACTTCTTGGATCAGGTGGATTTATCAACAATATTTAAAGATAGTCCAAATTTTTGGCAGAGAATTACTGAATTCAACTCGCTGGGGAGCTTTTAATTATACATTATTACAACAGAGATGAAGAATACTTTTGAGAAGGGAATATAGAAGTCCAGGCATCTAATTACTATGTATAACTTATAGATCTTCTTATAAGAGATACACTTAACATATTCCTCGGCGCGGGTCTTTCCGGTGAGGAATACATTGTTGATTCAACTATATTTTAATGTGTTCTGTTGTGGTATTAAATAAATAAATAAATATTAGTCGTTTCAAAACAGGTATTTTTGTACCTAGGAAGTCCCTGGGAATATTTTCTTTAAATGTTGTTAAATGTGTAAGTAATTTATACTATTCGCATTTATTTTAAATTTAGATTTGTTTTTGTAATGCAAGTTAATTACGTGTACTATTTTTGAAAATAAACACCGTATTTCGGCACTAACGCTGAAAACACGACAATACTACTTGTAAGTTGTAAGTATGTACATTAACAAGTTTAAGACGGTTTCAAAAAGTTACGCCCTGGAACGGTATTTGTCGTTTTTCCAGTTTCCTGGTTATGGGCCATTTTGTTTGGTTCATCTGTCTTATTGGCCATAAAATTGTTTTTCTCTATTACGTTACTGGCAATAAAGGCGAACAATGTTGAAGCAGCGAGATCTCCCGTTTAGTCGTAAGGGGCTGTAACCGCCACTAGCGGCCTCCCCTCTGTGGAATTTTCACGGGCAATATAAATGAATCCTTCCATCCCTTAAGCTGTTATCCGGACCGCCGCCCCCGGATTCCCGCCCCCTTTGCCACTTTCTTTATTGGCCTCAATTAATACGTTCGTCGTTACATCCCAAACTTGCAAAATATCCGGAAACGCCTCGAGGCTTGTTCCCAAACTATTTTCTGGGAGATTCAAATGCCTTAACAGGATGGGGCGTGTTTTGGATATATGAGTTCCTACTTTGGAAAGTATACATAACTATTCATATATTATTATCTGTTGGTTTATATTCAATAATTGACAAGTCGTACGAGTGTTGAGTTATATTATTGTTTATATACCGATGACAAACTATTATTTAATAATAAAAATACTTTATAGTTTTATTCCACTTTTATTTATAATTAATTATAAATAAAAGTGAAATAAAAGTATAAAAGTATTTTTATTGTTATAATTAAAATGCAGTTCCACCAAGAAATGTCAGTAGAAAAACTCAATATATTATTATTTAATAGTTTATACGGACAAATATGTTTTGATACTTTATGTTTTTATAATGTATTAATATTGTCCATGTAATGAATAAAGACTCTATTATGATAAAAATTTAGAAAATATTACGTATTATATATTATTATTATGTATGTTACTACACATTATGCGTTCAATACATTTTATTCCTTATGATATTTAAACTAAACAAATTAAAAAGGAACCTAGTATTACTATTATCGAGAAATGAAAGAAGCAAATATATTTAAATTTATTTCAACAGAGAGGGAAAAAGTTTTCGAGAAGGGAATATGGAAGTCTAGGCATTTACAGGGCTTATGACCTGTCATTGGCTGGTTTAAGTGGCCACTTTACACACTGTGTAACATTCACCGTTACACAGTGTGTAAAGTGGCCACTTAAACCAGCCAATGACAGGTCATAAGCCCTGTAAATGCCTAGACTTCCATATTCCCTTCTCGAAAACTTTTTCCCTCTCTGTTGAAATAAATTTAAATACGAACAACTCCCTAGGGAGGAAATCCAGCCAGTCTGCAAGCATTTGGACATAATCAAACATTGTTGAAGCAAATATATCTTACTTATAAAGATTTTCTGTAACAATACGTTTTTTTTTTTAATTAAACATTTTATTTTTTAAGCGATGAATTAAAAATATACCAAAATTAGTATTTGAACCTGTAACTTTGCGATTTTCCATAAAGGACTCATCATGTTTTGAAACCGATCCGGCGTATTAAATATAATTAGTGATTTTACACAAGGATATTCAATAAACATTGTATCTAAAAATGTACTAGTTGAAAAAAGGTTTCTATTTATACTAAAGTGTCTTTTATTTTTTCTATAAAATTGAGTTTCAGAGAATTTAAATTATG
The DNA here is from genome assembly GCF_059751315.1 of Micrasema longulum. NCBI lineage: Eukaryota > Metazoa > Arthropoda > Insecta > Trichoptera > Brachycentridae > Micrasema > Micrasema longulum. The sequence continues at coordinate 4,300 of NW_028279549.1, read as the reverse complement.
ATCATAATTTTTTTTTAAAGTTTTTTTTGTCGCCTATTTTGATGATTTAAAAATTTTATATTACGTACCTGTATATTATTCTAATGATAGTATGTTTTGTATCCACAATATAAACTTAGATTGGGTTGTGGTTCCGCCGTAGTGAATAGGACTCACGGATAGAGTTTCGTGATTCGAACCCTGTTCTGACATAACTGGATTTCTATTTTCTCGCGTGATCATTTGAGAAATGGCCCCTAAATCGAAATATTTGAGAAATCTGTGGATATTTTCGTATTGTAAATTCACTGCGGATATTCATTCTATAAAGAAGTGCTGAAAAATATGTATAGCCCAAAAAACTCGATATATACCCCGAGTTCCTTTTATCTGTGTATACTTTAAGATTAATAGAAACAATTAATTTAGTGTAGATAGTAGACATCCTCGCACCAATTTAAATATGCCATTTAACACAAATGTAACATGTTCATAAACGTTTCGTGAACACAATGGCCGATGTTACACTCGCGGCGAGTAACTTTTTTTTTAATTCCCGAAGTGGTTGGACGGGTCACCCAAATGGACACAAACAATCGAAGAATATTAGCTGACCAAAAGTTATTACGTCCGGTAGAAGATATATTATGTTCGCATATCAAAAGTTGTCTAAGCCAAAATCTAAACATCCACGCCTTTGTTTAAACTGAACATTTACGTAGCATTTCGAGACGCAAAAGCATAATATTTTCCATTTGAAGTAGGTATCAAGAGTTACCAATAGTACCGTTAAATACAATCAATTAAAAAAATTGCAACGTATCTTGATGTAAAGTTTCCTTTAAATAATCTTCAATTATCAAGTTGAACTATCAAAAACTGTCCCAACGGATAATTATCAGGCTGATTTTCGCGTTTATTTTACAGCTTTATTATCAAACTATGTTCTAAACTATTGTATTAAATGAACGGGAAGAGGGATGCCGCGAAAATGTAAGACGATTAAATTTTAATTCATGTTACCCAAATAAAAATAATATATCTCCGTGTTCTTTTTTTTCTTCGAATGTCTATATTTCGTCTTTCGCTCGTGGTAACACGATGTTACATCACCGCCCGCAAAGAAATTATTTACCACAGTCGTTAAGAGTTAAGATATTTATTTATTTATTTGCGGACTTATTCAGTCCATTCAACAATGGCAAACACATGTCCTTATAATACATTCAGGTACAATTATTACAATTATATTACAATATATCAACGCTACTACCTTGTTTACAAAAGGGTCTTATAAAATTGTTTTATTGGATGTCTAATGAATAAATTTAAACTTTTTCGGTGGAAAAGTAAGATTTGCTTGGGTTTGTTTATGACTCTCGCAATATTCGGAAGTTAATGCCTATTTTTAGTTTTTAAAAAAACAAAATTGAGTATTTCATTTTTAATATCAAATACATTTTTCACTCTGTAGTATGACATTTTACACTATTTGTTTGTAAATTTGAATTAATAAATTAAATGAATGTATATATTACTCTTACTTTTGGTCGCCGGTTTCGAGGTTACGTCCTCATCTTCAAATCTTGAACTAACTTAGAATTACTTGCGTTACTTTTTATATTATTGAGTATTGTAAGAAAGAAACAAATATATGAAAGAAGGATACAAAAAGAAAATAATATGAATCATAATGGGAATATTTTTAAAAGAGAACTCGAAGTAAAATTTAATTGATTATTTATCATGGATGTTTTTGGTCAATAGCTTTGCTTATTTCTAATCTTTCTAGATTGTCAAAATGAAGACCATTTTATTTATGTGTGAAATTTCTACACCAGTTTCTTTATTAAAATGGTGGTTTTCGGAAATAAGATGATTTTCGAATTCTGAGAAGTAATTATTGTTGAGACATCTTATATGTATGTTCGTTGATTATTATTTTAAATTTACGTGAAGTTTTACTTATATAGAAATTTGGGCAATTAAAACAATTTCATGGATACATTCCGGAATTATTCAACTTATCATATCTTTTCTTTACAATTTGATTAAATTAAATAGTGTACATTATTTTTCATTATTAAAAACACAAAATGCAAGGCCATATAAGTAATTAATGTAATATAATAATTTAAGACATAACTCACTATTAAGGTTAAGTATTCATATAAGATAATATGTTACAAATTATATTAATAATATTTAGTTGTGAATAATGTAAAATTATATTGTTATGGACGAATTAACTCTATATTTCGTAGTAAAATATTTCATGAATTTAGTTTTCGTCTATTTATCAATCGAACAATTTTCTCAGAAAATAGTACTTGTACTTGACATACCCATTTTAATCGGTGCTTTTGTTAGCATTTTTTTTATATCATCAAATTTATATCTAAACAAGTATTATCGAAAAAATCGGACTTTTTGGATTTTAATATCACTCGTGTCTTATTTCTATAATAAACTTCCACAAGAAAAGAGCCCCTACGAATGATTGCATGCTAAGTAATAAAAAACACAAGAACATAATAATAATAGAAAACTAAGCAACTAAGAAACACAAAGGAAATCGAAATGACTAAACTAAACAATCTGGCGCCCCCTGAAACCGACAATAGTTGGCCGATCCTTTCACCACCGGACACCGGACAGGAACGGAGTCAGTAACTTCCACAAAGAATTTTCACCAATAATATGGTGTTTTAAATGTTACCTAGTTCACATATGAATAGAAATCAGTTATCACAGAAGCCAACAATGTTACTAAAGTACGTTTGATTGCTTGGCAACTGAATTCGGTTGGATTCACAATTGACTTCTTTCTGTACAAACTTGTATGAATTGGTATTTAAAAATATTATGAAATATAAGCAATGGGCATGGCATGACCAGGTATTCCAAATACCTCAAAATGAGCTTAGCTTTAGCTGTCTTTTCTTCAAACTTTTGGGCTTTCGCTGTCCCGAAAAACCGTCTATGATAACTTTCAGGCTTTTTATAATTAAGGGATGCTGGCAGATCCAAATTACTACAGATAATAATGAAACCCTGTTCAAGTCGCGTAGTTTCACGAAGCTAGGAGACGTTTTCCTAACATATAAAAAAAAACAAGGTTTGAGACTTTAAACGGTATGAAGATAATATCTCCTCGTGGAGCGTTACACATTATTTTTTTATTCCAATGTCCATTTTCCAGCATGCAACGTCTTAATTTTGAGGATTTCAATATCACTTACATAATTACGATCTTCACATTATTATAAAATGTGGGTGAAAATATTCACACAGTTAACGTACTTTACGGAAATGGTAATAAAACGCATCAAAGCCACTCCAGGATAAGTGAATGCAAACAATGGTAATGTAGCTCTCTGACGCCATCGTAATGTACAAAAGCTGCACCCACTTTGCCGTCCAAGAGACTGCCATCTTTGTGGATACTCAACTCTTCCTGCGCCGTTCCAGGCAGAACCTGATCATCGTAGCCGTGATATATCGGGTAGCGCTCCGTTGGATGAAGAAATGAGAAATAGTCTCCCATTCCCTGATAGAATCTGTCCTGCAGCAAGTCTTGCAAAGTGAGGCTCTTCTTCGCGTTAAGAGCGCCTTCCGTTGATTTCTGGGGTGTAAATCCGTATTGCTTCTGACTTAACTTTAACTTACTTAAAAATGCCAGTTGATTCGATTGATCATCAACTTTTCGAGTACTTTACCAAATACCGAGATGAGTCCGATTGGTCTGTAGGACTTGATGTCTTGAAGGTCATCCATTCCCAGTTTGGGAATGACAATGACCCTCACTATTTTCCATTGAGCTAGAAAGTGGCTCTCTCTGAGACATGCATTATACCCGTACATACCCAATACAACGATTACGATTATTACTGGAGTTCACTTATTCATATTATCCATAACGCGTTTGCTATTTACGAAGCCACTTCGGGTGGATTCCGAAACATCCAGAACGAAAACACTTCGGGTATTTACGAATATGCGCACTGCCACAACAGACCCTTAAAATAATTTTAATTAGAGACGCGAGTTTAAAATAGAAATGTTATGGTAAACTGACAAAGAGTCTCCCAGAGACGTTATATTTCGTACGTCAAAATACGAATGCGATTATGGAAGGTTTAAATAAATTATTGTATGTTAGAATCAATCCTATTTTGTTTCCCACGACGCGACGTCCATTGTTCTTCATACTATGAACTCAGTCACCGTAAAAATAACTGCATTAAGTGCTCAGTCACATTATTAATAAATATTTATAAATACATCCGTTGATTATTGTGTAATCCTTATCACAATGTTA